>NC_028639.1:45736070-45845120 GCF_001406875.1 Solanum pennellii | reverse complement strand
ACAAGTATTTATAAAAATTTAATGTATTAATACATCAAACAAGGTAAAGTAGTACAATTTTAGTATATGAATACAATAATATGGAAAATGGATACACTACTATTAAACCAAAAAATGGATACACCAATATATGATACATATGAATACACTTTTGTTAAATAGGAAAATAAAAAAACAATAGAGTGTGTATGTATCAAAGTGTATAAGTATTCGACTGTATAAAAAAATTGAAAAAACCAACAAAATATCGATCTATAATGCTTGAGGCTTGATGTTAACTTAAGAATTTATTTATAAAAATATAATATTGATGTATCCAACTATACTTGTGTTGCCTAATCAAATTGGATAAATTACTTATGTATCCAGATATACTCGTATTCACAAATCACCATTTATATTAATATTACAATACAATTATTTATGTATATAAGTATTATACTATATGAAAATTTGACAAACAACAAAATTCTCTCTCCACACTCTCTATAAGAACTTAGCCGTGAAGGTCAAGTTGGCCTTCTTGATGGCTCCCTTCGGCTCCGTTACGCAGTCTGCACCCTCTCCATCAATAGACAAGTGCAGGGCCATCCACCTCTTGGTGGTCTCTCTCAGCGATGGCTCACGCAAGAATTGGCCATATTTTACTATTTGCCACCGGAAGTCGAACTCGGCGGTGAGAGGGGTCCTGTTGGCATCAACATCCTCGCCGTATAAATACCGGCGAATGGCTGGCAAGGAGATATCGACCTGTATGCCGCGTACCCTGACGTGCTCCAGTGGGTCCTGTTTGGCGGGGGCAGCCCGCCTATCAATCTGTGATCTAAGAGTAGCCACATAAGAGGCATAAAACTTTCGGACCATCTCCTCACTGTAGCGGCCCAAAGAACGAGCTGTCCACTCTAGCCGGTGTCTGGTGAAGAGATTGTGGATCTCTGGCATGGTGGGGAGACTTCCCGTAAGCACCCGCCTCTCCAGTGTAAGGGTCCGTGTCATGACGCCTTTATCATTGAGAAACTTGGCATCTGAATACACTTCGTATTTCCCGTCGACACACCACAAGTTGGGCTGGTCGGCAACCGGGGTGAGAGCACCAGTCGGTGAGCCTAGAGTGGAATCAGGACTGTCAGCCTCATCAGACGAGGCAGACTGAGCAGCTGTGGCGGGTGCAGGGACTTCTGTGGATCCGGAGTCTTTCTCCGACCATGAAACTCCTAAGGAACCAGACGCTCCTTCTTCATGTGTAGCTGACCCAGAAGGTGTGCCTGTCAGTGTGCGCTCCTCATCAGACTGGGAGGCAGTGACTACGCCGGACGCCACCTTTTTGGGCGTAGCTCTGGTTGCACGTACATCTCGTGATGGAGTGGCATTGCCTGGAGGCACGTACTCGGGATCATGCTCATCATCAGATCCTATAACCAGTCGGGCAGACGGGGAGACAGACTTTGAACGCCCACGTGCGCAAACTCGATCTTGTTTTGGTGCCATTAGAGATAGTACCTGTAAAGAATCAATATTAGTACTAGAAGGCGCAAACAAGACAAGCAAAAATGACACAAAATAAATATAAGATCAAAGTTGTAATGACATCTCTGTAGTAATAGTGAAACACGATGGACCAGGTGATGGCTCGTCGTGAGTACGACGGACCGTCATGTCTTACTTCAACTATGTTTATGTGGAGACACCTGAAGGAAAGTCTTTGATAGTTATGACGGATCAGCAGGACGGACCGTCATGATAATGACGGTCCGTCCTCTACGTCCGTCATGGGGCACTTAGAAAAAGTATGGAGACCCTTAGGAGAGGGGGTCTCTGACCGTCATGACGGTTGTGCAGGATGGACCGTCGAGCGTATGACGGTCCGTCGTAGATGTCCATAATAGGACACTTGGAAAAAAATGGAGACCCTTAGGACAAGAGTCTCTAACAACCATATGACGGTTGTGCAGGACGGACCGTCGAGGGTATGACGGTCCGTCGTAGATGTCCGTCAGAGGACACTTAGAAAAAGTGGGGAGACCCTTAGGACAAGGGTCACTGACAACCAGAACGGTTGTGCCAGACGGACCGTCGTGGGAACGACTGTCCGTCGCATGTGTCCGTTGGAGAACACTTAGAGAAAACGAACAGTGAGGTGTTGGAGCAGACCCTATGACAGTCCGTCGTGGGTGCGACGGTCCGTTATCGGGGTCTCATTCTGTCATTCAGAGATAGAACTGAGGATGCCACATTCATCCTCTGTGACTCAAATGGAATTACTTAGTGTTAACCTACATGTTTCTAACCCAAATACCTAGCAAACTAGAATGCTAAAGCACCTATTTCTAGAGTTTTAACAAGGCAATTTGAGGATTCTCAACCTAGGTCAAACAAAATTGGATCAAAGAATGAAGACCCACCAAAAAGAAATAGGCTAATACGAATTAAAAAACAAAAATGCAATGTAAATGGGTAGAGATTAGAGACACATACCTGAGAAGAGGAGAAAAACAAGCAAGGGAGGTACTTGGTTATCAAGAAAAAAACCACAGCAGCAGACTCCGACTAGTAGAAAGGAGGTATCCGGAATTGGGGATTTGGGGAAGTGATCAGTTGATAGAGAAGAGAGGTAGGAAGTTGGAAGTTTGAAAGGGAGGGAAATGGGAGAAAGAGGGAAGGAAATGGGTAAAATTAAGGGGTGGGTTTTTTAAATGTTAACAATTTTTAAAATACCCCCAGCCGGGTCGGGTCGGGTACGCTGATTAATGACGCAATGAGTCCCTGACGACGGTCCATCATAGATGCGACGGTCCGTCATCGGTTCCGTTGCGTGTGCCCTAATTTTGAAAATAAATGAAAGACTACCTTACACGACGGATTCATGCGACGGTCCGTCGCATGCGTGACGGTCCGTCGATGTATCCGTCAGTGACTGAGCAGAGTGATTTTCTGCAGAATTTCCTGGTGATGTGCCTGCAAATTTAAAACCCATTAGTAGAAAATGCTACCATTACTAGAAAGAAAACTATAAGTATTGGGTTGCCTCCCAACCAGCGCCTGATTTAACGTCGCGGCACGACTGAGGGCACTTGATTACTCAGCCTTCATCAAGATGGTATGCCTAGATCACTTCATTTTCCGATTCAACATGCCTAAAATAGTGTTTTATTCGTTGTCCATTCACCTTAAACCGCACACCCTCCTTGGTTTCTAACTCAACTGCTCCATGAGGGAATAGTTGGGTAATCAAGTAAGGGCCAGTCTATTTGGACTTGAGCTTGCCCGGAAACAAATGCAACCTATAATTGTATAAAAGCACCAAATCCCCAACTATAAACTCTCGTTTTTCAATTTTTAGGTCATGGTGCTTCTTCATCTTTTCTTTGTAGGATATAGCAGATATCGATTGGAGCTCACCACTCTGCCTCATGGACCTACAAATGTTGAAGGTCACTTCTTCATTATTCAACCTAAATTTCATCTGCCCCTTTTCCATAACGACTAAGGCTCTACCTGTAGCGAGGAATGGCATCCCAAGAATAATAGGCACTTCAAAATCGACTTCACAATCAAGAATAACAAAATCTGCAAGAAATATGAACGACTCCACTTTTACTAGCACATCGTGGAGTATCCCTATAGGCCTTTTTACTGTTCGATCGGCCATCAGTAGCCGCATCGCAGTGGGCTTTGGATCACCCAAACCCAACTTCTTGTAAATCGAGAGGGGCATGATATTTATGCTTGCCCCCAGATCACATAATGCTTTTGCAAAATTTAATGACCCGACTGTACAAGGAATAGTGAACGCACCCGAATCTTCTTTCTTTTGTACTAGAGATCTTGTAGCAATAGCACTACAATGCTGCATTCTATCATCATCCTCGAAAGTGACCGATCTTTTCTATGTAACCAGATCTTTCATAAACTTGGCATAACGGGGCATTTGTTCTAGAGCTTCTACCAAAGGGACATTGATATAATGCTGCTTCAACATTGTTATAAAATGCCAATATTTACCATCCTCGGTCTTTTTCACTAATCTTTGAGGAAAGGGGGGTGGTGGTCTAGGCATGGGAATTACCTTTGTAGGCACTTCAGCATCTTTTCCAGTGTTATCTTCTACTTCACCACTACCCTCTACCACTTTATCATTATCTTTTGTCACCTTTTTCTCATTAGACGGCATAGGTGGGTCAATGGTTAGCTTACCACTCCGAGTAGTGATTGCCATACAGTGTCCATCATTTTTTGGGTTTTGGACAGTGTTGCTAGGAACAGCGCCCGGTTGCCGTGTTTTCACAGTCGCAGATAATTGGGCCAATTGTAACTCAAGCTGCTTAATCGATATTGCATGTGTATCGACTTTCTGCCCAATACCCGCTAAATCACTCCTTAACTCTTTAATGTTCTCATCACTAGCATCGAACCTCCTCATCATTTTGTGCAACATATCCTCAACTCGCGCCATACTATCTCCACCATCCCTAGGAGTAACTTCACGATTTTGAGGAGGGACATAGGGCCCATTCCTATCATTTCTGTTACCATAGTTACCCCTGTTGAAGTTGTTGTCGCGGTTATAGTTTCCATCTCGGACATAATGACCCTCACGGTTATAGTTACCATAGATCCAACCTTGGTTTCCTTGACCTTGGCGCCAATTCTCATAATTTGAGCCTTGGGCACTCGGTCCAAAACCCCCCGTCTGCTCATTTACCGCATCGGAATTCTCCACATAATAGCATTCATCATTTGGTGGTGGTGGTTTAGACAAGTAGTTAACTGCATTTATCTTTTCTACACCCCCAGTGACATGTTTTAATACCAACCCAAGCACAGTACTCATCTGAGCCATCTCTTCACGAATCTCATCTGTGGATGGATTGTGAGTGGATTGCACTGCGAAGGTATTTCTCCCAGTATCTGACTTTCTAGTACTTCAAGCATTATTGTTCCGGGAAATTTTCTCTAACTTTTCGGCAATCTCGGCATAAGGACACTCCCCATAAGAACCACCCGCTATAGTATCCAATACCGCTTTATTATTACCATCCTGTCCCTGATAGAAGTATTCCTTCAGTGACTCATCATCTATGCGGTGATTGGGGACACTTCTAAAAAATGAAATGAATCTATCCCAAGAACTACTAACTGACTCTCCTAGTAGTGCCACAAAGTTGTTCACTCTGTCTTTGTGGTTTAGTTTCTTGGAGACCGGGTAGTAACGTGCTAAGAAAACGTTCCTTAGTTGGTTCCAAGTGAAGATTGAGTTATAAGGGAGCTCAGTGAACCAAATAGCGGCCTCTCCCGTCAGTGAGAGAGGAAATACTCTTAGCCCTATTACATCCAAATCCAAATCAGGCCTCCCTACACAGCGTTTACACACTGGCCTTACCTTAGCTATATGGGCATGTGGGTCCTCAGAAGGTAGCCCTGAAAACAAACCTCTGGCAGTGAGCATTTGCATCAGACTACTAGTTACCACAAAGGTGTGGCCTTGTGTTAGAGGGGGCAAGACAAGTGTCCCATCAGAGTCTACAATATTATCATAGCCTCTGTAGTATTCTTGAGGACGTGGAGCGGGATTTTGTCCCCTTTGTTGATTTTCACCCGGAGCATCGGGTAATAACTGACCATGAACATCGACCGGATCTGGGATGTTCTGGTTTGGATCATCATCATTAATTCCCAAGTTTCAATTCATATTGCGTAGTGTACGCTCTAATTTGTGATCGTAGGGAAACAAGGGTTCTCTTCCTCTCCGTGTATTTGGCATACAAGGAAGATAGTTCTGCAAGAATCAAAAAACAATAATAAAAGTAAAATCAAGAAAATATTGACTAAACTCTAGTAATAAGTTTAAGTTAATCTAAAAGCTACTTTCCCCGGCAGCGGCGCCAAAATTTGATAACGCTCAAACTTACTTCTCAAATAAGAAGTAAAGCGGTCGTATCAAGTAAAGAACCCAACTAATGAGGTTGGGATCATTCCCACGAGGAAAATAGTTCAGACTTAACTTTAATCTATTATTACTATTATTTAGTCAATTATTTCCTTAGAAAACAAAAGACAATAAAATGGGGGTTTTTTATTTCTAAATTAATGAAAATAACTAACTTAAAGTAAACAACTAACATATTCAAATCTTGGAGTTTAATCAATTAATAAAAGTAACTAGGGTTTAAGTGTTCCCCACAGGTTCCTAACTTGATAATTCTAACTATCACAATTCTTTCCTAGTATCTTGCATGCAAAGTGATAAGTTATGTATTTCTAAATCCTTGGTCCGGCATCTAGAAAATTTCACTCCGCACCTTGGTCTGGCTACGTGTGTTGCTATACTAACCCTTACATTACCTCATATTAAGCATTGTATTCGATATTTGACTAAGTTATTACCTCGTACCAATCAACACTAGCCTATTAGATAGTACACACTAAATCTATGTTGATAATTCTTTTCCTATTATCTACCTCCTTGGTCTGGCAAGTAGCATTAAGGCGAGTTCTAACGTTGGTCATCCGTTAAAAAGACTTCTAAACGAAAGAATTATCAATACATGCAAGACACTATTCTAGAATTGTTATTTTAGTTAGATTTTACTTCATTATTCAGCCATGGTTCCCACAACCCTAGTTATGGAGTTTAGTTACCCATAGCCATAATCACAATATTCATATATTTAATATAAGAATTCATGCACTTACTTTGATGAGAAAGAATAAAATCCAGAAGTTCACTTGATTAACCAGTAAACGCACCAACAATCAATTCCAGAAAAAGTGTATCAATTACTGAAATTAATCGAGGACTAAAGATTCTCCAAAATTCTAACAATCAAAAAGTCTAATAACAAAAAGTCTACTAACAAAGAGTCTAACTAACCAAAGAGTCTAACATAAGAGAGTCTAACCCCAAAAAAGAGGTTTTTCCAAATATTTATAAAAAAAAAAAACCTTATAAAAGAAGGACTCTAATTGCTGAAAATCTATCAAAAAGCGTCCGAGTCGACGGACCTCGTGATGGAGCGTCGTGGTCACGACGGGCCGTCATGGCCTCCGTCATCCTATAATTTACAAATTCTTCTACTGCTTTCTTCATTACCCTCGACGAATCAAGTATGACGGACCGTTCAAAGCATGACGGTTCGTCGAGGGTCTCCGTTCCATAACACTTAAACTTTTTGAAATTTGGGTACTGGGACTACTCTCTGATCATCACGACGAACCAGCGTTACGGACCGTCGTGGCTATGAAGGTCCGTCATGAACTTCGTAATCCCACACTTAGGTCAGACTTCCCCATCTTCCTTCAGCAGCTTCACTACGATACCACCTACGGACTGTCAAAAGCTCGACGGACCGTCACAAGCTCCATAGGTGGTAACTTTTCTGCATTTCTTGCTCAAAAACTTCCACGTTCATCTTTTGAACATATTTCCTTCAAATAAAGAGAAACTTACATAAAAATCAATACAAAAAGGCTTTTGGACACACACTAAACTTAAGGAAAAAGCATTAAAAATACCGTGAAACCACGGTATATCAGAGAAAAGGTTGGTGATGTGGATCTTATTCAACCTAATGCATTGGGTAATGATCTCATGAGATCCGCAACTTGTGCGGTTCTTTCGTTTTTGAGAAGGAAACAAAAGGAGCAAATCATTTTAATTTCATCATATTCCTTAGTTTAATATTTGGGATCTAAAATTGTTATTTCCCATTTTTGTGTAAATAATAATAATGTTTAGTCGATTTCAGTTATCTTTATTATTTCATAAGATATATACTACAATTTATCAATATTTCATTTAAATAGTAATTCTATTTCTATAATATAAAAAATTTATTATGATTTTTATTTAATTTTGTTAAAATTTGAACTCTCATCTATCAAATATTTCATCACAATTAACAACAAGATAGGGACGAAAAATATACTGTGTAGGGAGAGATGAACAACATTGACGACATTCTCACGACTGATCAAAACCAAATCTCAAAGAAGCTCTCAGACAAAGCAAAAAATCAATCATCAGTAGAGGAGCATGAGGTAAGCAGGGATTTCAAAACAGCACTCCTAGCTACAGATGGAGATGAAAGATTACTATGATGATCATGTATTTATGTCCATCAATTATGATGAATACATATCAAAAGCAATCAATGGAATATAAACTATTACACTCTCCAAGGAGGACAATGAACGGTTATACTCCCATGGAAGTACTCCCTCATCGTCAAGTTACTTGGGAAACGCATAGCTCATCAATACCTAAAATCTAAACTACAACAGCTATGGAAACCATCAGAATATTTCCCTCTTATCGATCTTGGAGTAGACTACTACATAGTTAAATTCACAAAGGAAGAAAATATGATTCATGAACTTAATGATTCGTGGTTCATTAATGGTCACTTCTTAACTATCCAAAGATGGAGGCCCAATTTCTTCCCACAAAAAGCAATACTCACCCACTCTGCCGTTTGGATCAAATTACTGCAACGACCAACGAAATTCTATGACGGAACTATTCTCAACAAAATAGGAAATTCTATTGGGAAATTACTCAAAATAGATGCATGTACGAGCGCTACTCTGAGGGGAAGATATGCTAGACTATGCGTTCAGATTCCTCTCTAGGAACCTGTGATGAAGAAACTACAAATTGGATACCACACCCAAGATATAATCTATGAAGGTGAAGGCTTCTTCTGTAAAAATTGCGGGAGGTTAGGGCATATTCAAGGAGGATACTCATGTATTAATACTATAATGAACACTCTCAAAGAATATCCTCCCTCCTGAACAGAGCACCCACAACAGAAAGATGAATGACAAACAATCAACTTCACCAGGAGGAAATGTCCAACACCTCAAAAACAAAGGGCTTCCTCGTCTACTCAAGACCCCGAGTCAGGTACAATGACTAATTCATATGCTGTGGACACAGGTAAATTCCTAAACTTGCATAAATTAGATTTTAGATCAAAAAATCATCAAACAATAATGCTACCAAAAACTATGCTAAAGTTATTCCTAAGAACAAATTAAATACTCAGTCCCAGTCCCTTCATAATAAATTTAATGTCCTTTTTGGTGCTGAAACTCTTGCATCCATCACCATAACTTACACTAATAAAACCTCCTCATCATCAGAATCTGACATGGAGAGAGAAAAACAATCTCCTCTCTCACTACAACCAAGAAAACTTGCCCTGAAAAAGACAACTATACCCCTCAAGGATTAAATGACGATAAGAATTTTGCAACCATAAACCCCTACCAATCTATTAGCCCCAATCAAAATACTCCCTCTGATAAACCAGCTAACATGGAAATTGAGACCACAAAACCACATTTCAACATGCAATTACACTCTGCAAAATTTGACGGATAAGTGACTAATAAAAATACTCACTCTGAAATACCAGTTGACATGGATGTCGAGACCATAAAACCACCACTCAATATACAATTACACTTAGTTAAACCCGGTGGACAAGTGGACACTGTTACTTGCGCTAACCATTTTCCTAAGAAATTTTGTAATGCTAATCTCACGCAAGCTTCAACCAATACCCTTAATATGATATCTTTCTATAAAGATATCCAATCATTGCCAAGTAAATCCAATTCTAACACAAACAGTTCAAGTGAAAAAAAACAAATATGTTCAGGCCTACAATGCCTTATTACCAAAAAATATTAGTTGCTCCTATTTCTCATCAACCAAGAACCTTCAACTCTACCATGAATGAATCTCCACTCTTCCCTCCACAGATAGCTGAGCACCCTCTACTCTATGCAACCCCCATGTCCATCCATCACAACAACCTCAATCTTGTATGGAGATGGCACTGCAGGGCCATGCAGCCATCTTCACATGGGCATCATTGGAGTCGAAACCTCGATTATACTGCAGAACCAAAATTTCTTGGCCCAACTAATAACAGAAGGAATGAAACCAGCAACGGAAAACTTTATCAACCAGATGTGGATAGCGAATGTATTGAATCCCCTAGCTTTATCAAGAACCCCAACATTTCTCCATACCATTCAAGATCTTTGGAATCTCCCTTATCAGTTCTCATCATACCCGAACATGCACAACATGGTCCAGCTCCCCTTCTTCACTCCTCAGGACCCGATCACAAACCACCCTCTTTTCTCCCCTTGGCAACCTTTGCCATTCCACCAGGGTCATCCAATGTTTGCCCCAACTATGAACCAAAATCCAATCCCATTTATGAACTAAAGTCCGACCCCAATGGATATTCCTCCAATGACACTACTCGAACCTCAAGAACCAAGGCTTCCTCCAAAAAAAGGACCTCGTTCACAGAAATATCAAGTCTAAAAAACTTAGCCCTTATGGTCTTTACAGAGATGGAGGACAAAAAATACATTATCTATTGTCCAATAGCTCTCAAGAAATGCTCATTCGATCTCAGGCCTGCCTTGAATAGGGATCTAGCGAATATATAGTGGTTATGACCCCCACAATGTGACCCGCTCAATTCCCAAATATGGAGGGAGATCTGAACCCAACAATGACCTATACTCCAATGAATCAGCAAACTAGTCTACTTGTCTGGAACGCTAGGGGGGCTAACAATGATAATTTTAAACGGAACTTTGAAGAGCTCATCCTTAATCACAATCCTTGATTTATTGCTTTATTAAAAACTAAAATGAATGACCACTTAATGCTTAAGAATGAATTTGAGTTTGATGACTACTTGGAAGTCCCTGGTAATGGAAGGCCAGGTGGTATAGTCTTGATGTGGCTCACTAATATGGTAAACATAACTCGTAAGCGACAATCTGGCCATTAACTACATGCAATGATCCATGAATTACCAAATTAATGTTTCCTAGTATTTTTCATCCATTTATGCTAGTACTGATAGTTGTATTCGAAATATTCTTTAGAACAATATTGAAAAGTTTACTTCTTCGTTAAATGCTCAGTGGCTGGTGATTTTAATGAAGTTCTTAGACAACAAGACAAGTGAAGTGGGAGGAATATTAACAATAGTAGGAGCTCTAATTTTTGGAATTGTATAAATAAGTGTAAGTTTATTGACTTAGAACTCAAAGGGTGTAAGTATACCTGGTCAAACCATAGATATAAGAAAAATGGTAAACTTATTTTGGAACGACTTGACAGAGTATTTGCTAATGATAGTTGGCTCACCAGCTTTCCAAATGCCCAAATCCCTCACCTCCCAAAACCCATTCTGATCATAATCCCCTCCTTATTACTCTCTCCAAATCCTAAAGAAGATGTGTTGAAATACCTTTTAGGATGGAAACATTTTGGACTAAGCATTCTAATTTTGAAAACATCGTTCAACATTGTTGGGATAACAAAACCCTTTGTGATGCCCTTCCTTACTTTCGGTGTAAAGCAACTGAATGGAATAATCTTACCTTTGGTGATATTTTAAGGAATAAAAAAAGACTGTTGTCTAGATTAAGAGGTATTGAAATTCCGATAGTTATCCTACGAGCCTCTTTCTCCAGGATCTTGAAAAAACCCTTATTAAGGAGTATAATGATATCCTCAAAGTTGAAAAAGATTATTGGATGTTACGCTCTCGTATAAATTGGTTGAATGAAGGTGATGCTAATACAAAAAATTTCACTTCTCCGTCATCAATAGACGAAGAAGAAATAATATTTCCTTTTTTAAGGATGACAACGATAATTGGACCACTAGTCATGAAAAAAATTTCGACCATGCCCTCAGTTGTTTTAAGAATTTCTTCACTTCTAACCATTTACAAACCAATTGGGTTGACATGAAAAATGCTAATAACATCTTCCATAAAATAGATCTTGAAGATCTGGACAAACCTTTGCTAGATCAGGAAGTAGTTCAAGCCTTATTTTCCTTCAAGCCCTTTAAAGCTCCTAGGCCTGACGACCTTCATCCTCACTTCTTCCAGTATCATTGGAATATAGTAAGCAAATCCATCCTGGAATGCTGCCATGAAATTTTTACCACCCAAGTCATTCCTGGTACCCTTAATCATACTTTCCTATGCTTGATCTCCAAATTTAAGAACGCCAACCTGTTAAAAAACTTCAGACTTATAGGGCTTTGCAATACAGTTTACAAAATTGTTACCAAAATTATAGCAAATCGCATAAAGCCGTTCCTCATGACTTGATCGGGCCTTACCAAACCAATTTCCTTAAGGGTTGCAGAGCTTGCGATAATGCCATTTTAGTTAAAGAAATCATGGTTCATATTAATCAAACTAAAGATTCAAATGGTAGCTTAATGTTAAAGATTGACTTGGGAAAAACTTTTGATAGGCTAGAATGGTCCTTCGTCAATTGTGCACTCTGATTTTTCAAGTTCCCCCCAAAAATTATGAAACTTATTATGAACTATATTACATCAAGTAACATTGCAGTTCTAGTAAATGGCACCCAAACTGATTTCTTTTCACCGTCAAGGCGACCCAATGTCTCTTTTTATTTTTATTTTATGTATGGAACTCCTATCCACTTATATAAATCATCAAGTGGACATTCTCTCATGTATTCCTATTACTTTACATAAACATGGTCCCCAATTCTCATAGGTCTTTTTTGCGGATGATTTAACTCTTGTCGCCAAGGCAAAACCTGATACAATTAACACAATGCGTAACTGACTAATAATTTTTGGCGATTATCGAGACAAAAAATTAACTCCTCCAAATCCAAGGCCATTTTTTCAAGAAACTGTAGTACCAATGTTAGAAGGTTGATTAAGGACTTTTGTAACATCAACACCTCTACATGCTTTGGTAAATACCTAGGCTTTCGGATATTGAACCATAAAACAAAACCGTCAGATTTCCAATACATCTTAGATAACATGAAGAAGAAACTCTCCATTTGGAAGACTAACTTTCTATCACCTATTGGGAGACTCACTCTTATAAAGTCCATATTCAATGCTATTCCAGCATATGGAATGCAATATTTTTACATCCCTGCAACAACCTGTAAATCGATAGATAAAATCCAAAGGGATTTTCTTTGGGGAACCACCAACCTTAAGAAAAAAATTCACTGTATCTCTAGGGAAAAATTAACTTCCTCCAAAGAAAATGGAGGCTTTGGACTACAAACAGCCCAAACAAAAAATAAAATCCTCCTTGCTAGTCTATTGTTGAGGCTCTTTACGAATCATACCAAACATTGGGCTCATGCCCTTATTAACAAATATTATGATCATAAGAAATCCTTCAATAAGTCTTTCATATGGGATAAAATGCTTAAAGGCAGTAATATTTGCTCTGAAAATATAGATTAGGTTCTGTATAATGGCAATCACATAAGTCTTTGGTATCACCGATGAATTCCTAATTGTCCCCCCCCTCTTAGACACTATATTGGGGGTCCTCTAACTTTCAATGAAGAACACGCCAAGCTATCCTACCTTTGGGAAGGCACTGACTGGGATTGGAAAAAACTTTCCTTTAACCTCCCTCAAGAAATTCTTAAAATGTCGATTCCGATTCGGTTAAATAGTGGCATGCCCGATAAACCTTACTGGGCCGCCATACCAAATGGTATATTTTCTACTAAGTCAGTTCACAAAATTTTGAATCCAATCTTAAATTCTAATTACCAACATTCTTTGATCTGGAAACTAAATACTCTAAATAAACTAAAAAATTTTCTTTGGCTCTGCTCCCATGACCGTCTACCTACTAGAGCTTATTCCACAACATTAGCATTTCTCGTGATCCTATCTTCTAAATGTGTAAAAAAGCTACTGAAACTATTACACATATCATGCTTCATTTCCATGTTTTAAGGAAATTTTGGCTTGATGCAGGTATAGATATGATGCATCATGAACTGGGAAACAAGATTCATTGGCTTCAAACACTAAGAGACCTTGATACTCCTACTACCAGCAACCTTTTCAAGTGGACTGACTTCCTACCCTTCGCACTTTGGAACATTTGGTTAAATAGACACAATAATGTTTTTAATACAAAAACGGTTCCCCATCCACGGGGATAATAAAAAGGAGAACTATTTAATATGTCCACTCTATTTCCCGCCACATAATGCAAACTTATCCATTCTCATCAACATCAAATGGTTTCCTCCTCCTAGCGGGACATTCAAATTAAATATAGATGGTTATTTCTTAAGTACCACTAAAGAAGAAGGAATTGGTGGGGTTATTTGTGATCATAATGGCCAATCGATTGTAGGTTTTAGTAAGCATACCTTTTATAACACCTCCAAAAATGATTTAGGTGAAGTTAGAGACTAAAATGGTTTTTGTGATGGTCTAAGGTTATATATTGGTCTATAATGTGGTATAGAAGCAATTCCTAAGAGTTTAGGTCCATTGGAAGTGAAACATCAAGGGACGACGAAGGTGTTCGACGAGTAAGTCACCTATGTGCCTCATATGTGGTTATGTGCCTAACTCTGTGTTTCATGAGGTTATGAGGTCCTTAAACAAGTTATTATGTTGTATATAGGCAGTGTGTCAAGTTTCGTGAAGATTGGAGGTCAAACGTCCAAGAACATCCATGACATTCGAAAGGTTTGCCTTAAAATGACCTTGTGTGTCTATACAGTTACCTGGAGTTTTACGTATTCGTTTTGGATGAAATTGATGTGGTAGGTCCTAAAATCGTATACAAACATATTTGGGTTAGAAATATCTGGGTACGAATCCACGTAGGACCCACAAGGGGCCCTAGAGAAAGACCCCAACACAAGACTTCAAGCTGCATGGCAGCTTGCATTCAATGCCAACGGCCAGTCGATGGAACGACGGCTCGTCGACTTGGGGCGTCGATGGAGCCTGCATGTCTGCAGGTTGAGGAGCTGTAGGAGCAACCAACGAGACCCCCATCAACGGGGCGTGGTGTCACCCACGGACCGTCGATGCTGCGCGTCGATGGTGCTGTGATTTTCTGCCAGCTTTCTGTTAAGGCTTGGGGTTTTTGGGAAATTCACCCCAAGTCATATAAAACAGGAGGACGGTTATTTTGGGTGTTTAAGGTTATTTTAAGAGTATATAATTCGTAAAAGTCTCATTTGAATCCTAGCACCTAAATCAAAACCCATTCCCTCCCAAAGTTTCTTCAAAAACCTCCACGAGAGCTGAAGGTGAAGATAGAGGTTGGAGATGGATCTTCAATTGAGTTTCTTCTTCAATTGTCATTGGATTATTCTAATAAGGTATAGGAGTTCTTCATCTAAGGCTTTCTATCACTAGAGTCAATTTCAAAGATGATTTTCAAAGATTTCAAAAAGATGAAAGAGTCCAATTTCTACTCTACATCTTGGGTTCTTGCATGAAAGGTTTTCGAACATTAAGATATGATATTATTGATGTATAATTGATTTTTTCCAATGAAATTCTCCATGAACCCTTGACCTTCTCAAATCTCTCAATTTGACTAAAATATTTGTTATGCGATCATGCTTTGATATTAATGAATTCAAGTGTAGATTGTTTTGGCTTTTTGATTCATGTATAGATTATGATTGATTGTTTTATAGGCTGTTTCAATTTGATCAATTGAGTATTGTATATTCTTAGATCTATTGAATATTAAGCTTATTGAATTCATATTGACTTAATGCTTATGAATTCTAGTGTAGTTTTCTATGGGCTATTGATTGATGTAATAATTGTATTGAATTGATATCTAGGTTGTTGTAGATTGATAAATTCATATTGAATTGAACTAGATTCATTTAGTATTATAGTTTATGTATTGAAGTGATGTTCATGGCCATCCGTAAGGGCCTTATGGTATTGAATTGGATAATTTAGCTTTGGATTGAAGTGGTGAGATCGAATGGGTGATATGCTGCCCTAACTCTCTTAATATTATATGTAGCTTTTGTATTACAATGATGATTGGTATGGTCCACTTATGGTGGCGGTGCTATGTGAATTGATGTGGCCTTGTCGGCGTTATTTTATGTATTATGATGATCATGGCCTTGTCGGCACTACTTGAAGTATTATGATGATTTGTTTAGTTGATTTATGTGGAGTATGAGCATATCTATCTACATATGAAGTAATGTGAAAGTATGTGTTCTTCTATTGATATTAGGTGATCATGTTAGACTATGACTATGTGCTTATGAGTGTAGTCATAGAGTTGATGCATGAAAGTTCCTACTTGATGATATGATTCTATGATGGTTATATTGATGATGTTATAGTAATGTATAGGATTACATGAAGATGATAAGGGTCTTTCCTCAGTTCTTCAAAGAATGATATGGTATATGGAATAAAGTAAAGAATGTTGTGCCTTGTTTTGGTAGACGTGTGTCCCTTACATGATACATGTATAAATGCTATGTGAATAGAGATGTATTGACTAGGTAGGCTTAGTTCACCCTTGTCATGGATGAATGAATGATATGTGAAACCTTAAATGATGTTAAGAAGTTCATGTACGTGAAAAAGGTTATGTTATGAATTTGAAGTCGAAGAGTCGTAATGGTATCCTTCATGTAAAGGATGATGGACTTGGGTTGATTAGTTGGAGCGATATCATATCATTTATATACCTCGGTTTCATGGTGCTTTTAATGCTTTTTCCTTAAGATTGGTGTGTGTCTAGAGCCTTTTTGTGGTAATTTTAACATGTTTTTATCTTTGTTTTGCAGGAAATGTGTCCGAAACCAAAACGCAGAAGGCAGCTGAGATTTAGAGGTGTCCCACGAAGGCCATCGACGGACCTTCATTCCATCGACAGACCGTAGATGGTGATCGTTGACTGGAAGTTCAGGCATCTGGAGAAACTCGGGGAAATTTGACCAAGTGTGGGGCTACGGAAGGATCGACGGTCCGTCGATCACTCTTCTATCTTTGAAAATGTCCCAGTTTTCAAAGTTGAAGAAAATCTAAGTATGGAACTACGGAAGGCATCGACGGATCATAGGTGCATCGACAGATCATGATGTTTTTCCATCGATTGGATAAGAGAAGATGCTAGTTGAAAGATAAAAAAAATGCTAAGTCTGGACTTACGGAGGCAGTCGACAGTCCGTCGTTTCATCGACGGATCGTCTGTGCGGGTCGTCGATTGAAGCCGCGTTTCTGGACAACTTTTCTTGTTTTAATTCCTTTTAATTTTGGACAATTTTTGTTATAAATACGGTGTAAAACCTCGTTTTTGGGGTTGGATTCGATTACTACTATTCTTAGTTTGTTTTTGGAGATTGGGTTTTTGCAACTTTAGCGTTAATTCAAATTTCCGGATTTAGTTTTCAAGTGAATTATTGTTGTTTCAACTTGAATTTTTGGATTTTCTTCGAATTATTCAAAGTAAGTTCATGATTTATTGTTTATCCAATATGAATTGTGTTCTTCTATGGATGGGTAACTAAATCCACAACTAGGGTTGTGGGAACAATGGGTAACAAAGAAAACCTAGCTTAATAACAATTCTCAAATAGGTTATTGCATCATTGATAATTCTTTTGCTTAGAATTCTTTTTAAGGAGTGCACGCGTTAGAACTCACCTTATTGCTACTTGCCGGACCAAGGAGGTAGTTAATAGGAAAAGAATTATCAACATAGATTTAGTGGGATACTATCTAATAGGCTAGTCTCGATTGGTTTGAAGTAATAACTAAGCCATACATCAAATATGATGCTTAATATGAAGTAAATGTAAGGGTTAGTAATGTAGACACACATAGCCGGGCCAAGGTACAAGGTGAAATTCTCTAAATGCCGGACCAAAGATTTAGAGATTCCTAACTTATCACTTTGCATGCAACACACTAGGGAAGAATTGTTATAGCTAGGAATACGGTGTTATGAACCTATGGGGAACACTTACACCCTAGTTTCTCTCACAACTTGATAAACAAATTTACTCCTGTTACTTGTTTTACTTGGAAATATCACAAGACTATTGTTTCACAAAACCCCCCTTTTAATTACTACTTTTCGGGAAGTACTTGACTAAATAGAACTAATCATACATTGAAGTTAAGTCTAAACCATTTTCCTCATGGGATCGACCCCAACTTAATAGTTGGGTTCTTTTCTTGATACGACCCTTTTACTTCTTTAGGGAACAGTAATTTGAGCGTATCAAATTTTGGCGCCGCTGCCGAGGAAAGTGGCTTTTAGATTAACTTTAATAACATTACTGAATTTTAGTCAACAATTTCCTAATTTTACTTTTTTCTTATGTTTTTTTTCCTCTCAGGTCTACTCTAGTGTATGCCAAGTACACGGAGACGAGGAGAACCAATACCTCCATTCGATCCTGAACTTAACCGGACACTCTGAATAATGAATAATCAGCAGAACCCAACTAATCTAGGTGATGGGATCATTCGTCAGCCTCCACCACCGGTTGATGCTCACAATCAAGTGGTTGTGGAAAATCCAGTTGATGATTCTTTGAGGATGCAACCTTCCATCCCACGACCTCAAGAGTTATATCGGGGAAACGTCAATATCATTGACTCTGATGGGACTCTTTTTCTACCTCCTCTATTGCAGGGGTACACGTCTATGGTAACTAGTAGGCTAATGCAGATGGTCACCGTGAGGGGTCTGTTTTCGGGGATACCATCTGAGGATCCCCATGCTCACATAACCAAACTGAGGTAGGTGTGCAAGAGTTGTGTAGGAAGGCCATACTTGGACATAAACGTCATCGGGTTAAGAGTGTTCCCTCTATCACTGACAGGAGAGGCCGCGATATGGTTTACTGAGTTGCCCTATAATTCTATCTATACTTGGGATCAGTTGAGGGATGTGTTCCTAGCATGGTACTACCCGGTGTCCAAAAATCTCAACCACAAAGATAGAGTGAACAACTTTGTGGCACTACGTGGGGAGTCGGTGAGTAGATCTTGGGATAAACTTACTAAGTTCATGAGATGTGTCCCAAACCACCACATTGATGATGAGTCGTTGAAAGAGTACTTCTATCGAGAACAAGATGATAATAATAAGACAGTACTTGATACTATTACGGATGGTTCTTATGGTGAGTGCACATATGCAGAAATCGCAGAGAAGTTGGAAAAAATCTCTCGCAACAATAAGGTTTGGAGTACTAGAAAGTCGGATACTGGTAGAAACAGCTTTGCAGTGCAAGCTACACACAATCTGGCCACAGATGAGTTGTGAAGAGATGTCTCAAATGAGAACTGAGCTTGGTTGGTATTAAAACATGTCACTGGAGGTGCAGATAAGGTAAATGCGGTGAATTACTTGACAAAACTACCCTCGCCAGCGGATGACTACTATTATGAAGAGGATACTTATGTAGTGAATGATCAGACGGGGGGTTTCCGATCGAACTCCCAATGATCCAATCAGGAGAATTGGTGTCAAGGTCAAGGAAATCAAGGTCGGAACTATGGGAATCACAATAGATAGGTCCGGTATGTTTGAGATGGAACCGCGACAACAATTTCAACCGGGATAACAATGGTAACATAAATGATCAAACTGGTCCCTATGTTCCTCAAAATCGGGAAGTTTCTCCTAGGGATGGTGGAAGTAGTATGGCACGAGTTGAAGATATGTTGCAGAAGATGATGAGGAGGTTTGATGCTAGTGATGAGCACGCCAAGGAATTGAGAGGTGATTTGGATAATATTGGGCAAAAGGTGGACGCACATGCAGTTTCGATCATGCATCTTGAGTTACAAATGGCACAATTGTCTACTACTATGAACCCACGACAACTGGGCACTCTCCCTAGCAACACCATTCAAAATTCTAAAAATGATTGACATTGCATGACAGTCACTTGTAAGACCCCAAAATGAGTTACGGTTTCTAGAGCCTATCATGTTTTTCTTAAGTTTCTAAGGTCATAAAATGAGTTATAATATGGTTTAGAGGCAGTGTGTAAAGTTTGAGGTTATTTGGAAGTCGAACGTCATGGGACGACCAAAATGTTTGAGCACTTGTCACCTATGTGCCTCATGTGTCTGTACGTGTTTATATATTGTATGTCATGCGCTTATGAAGTCTTAAATGAGTTATAATGATGTTTAAATATGGTATATGGAGTTTCGAGAAGCTTAGAGGTCAAACGACCAAGAACGTCAAAGGCGTTTGAAAGATAGCCCTTAAGACGCTCAAGTGTGTCTTGATGGGGCCTAGCCTGTTTGGACGAGTTGCGAGTATTTATTTTGGTTGAAACTCATGTAGGAGGTCTAAAAGTTTATAAGGGTTGTATTTACGTTGGGAACGTCTGGGTATGTCTTCTAAAGGCCCAGCAAAAGGGCCCACAAGAAGGACACAAGGCTGGTCGAGACACTGCCTTGGCAGTGTCAATCGACGGACCAAACGATGGCCAGTTGGTTGACCAACGGCCCGTTGGTGAAGTCTTGTCGATGGAAACTTAGCTTGGGCAGGTTTCAACCCAAAAATTGGCCAAGGACCAATCGACGGAAGCCAAAGGATGGCCCGTTGATTGACACAAGGACGGTCGATGGTGGTCTGGAACTGCTGCCTGCATTTGTTTTATTTAACGGGTGAACGGGAAATTCACCCCACATCCTAACCTGAATCTAATTGGTTTATTTATTTACCTTTGGGTGTATATAATTCATCTAAAATGTGAACAACCCATTCCCAATCCCTCTATAGGAATTAAACCTTTCCCTCCAAAAATATTCTCCTTAGAAACCACCATTGTTGGTGAATATCAAGAACATCTTCGAGCTTTGATTTCCATAGATTAATAACCAAGTTTTAGACACTTTCATGTAGATAAAGGTATGGTGATCCTTCATCTCTAGTTATCTGTAACACTTTCAAAATCCAAGACGAGTTTTAGAGCCTAACATAGGTGTCATTTGGTCTAAGCACTGTTTTAAGACCTATTATAATGGGTCATTTAGGAAGTTTAAGAACCAAAACGTCCAAGAACGTCCATGACGTTTGGAAACTAGTTCTAAGGGGTACTACCGTGCCTTAACCTATTTGACTAGCTTTTAGGAGTCGGAAATCCATAAAATTAGGTGGAAGGGTGTATAACAAGTTTTAACTATGATTTGTGACCGAAACGTCCGGGTACGACTCCCCAAGGACCAACCAAGGTTCCTTGAGGAGGACCCTAGCACGTAGGAGGCAACACCGCCTAGGCAGTGTTGCAACCACGAGAAACCATCAACAACTCGTGTGTGGATCAACAGGGCTTCAATGCCTACCGTCTTCCCACACTAAGACATATTGATGGAGCCCTTGCCTGCACAAGTCTCTGACCACATCGATGAGTGTGAAGTATGTGAGGGGGGGGGGGCAGTCGTCGACTTACAGACGGCTCATCGGCGGGGTTCTGTCTGTGAGGGTTAATTTTTCCTGCATGTTTTTAATGTTGGTTCATGTAATTAATTAAGTGGTTTTGGGGTTATTTAGGGATTTTTAATTAACTAATATAACCGCCCATATAAACACCCCAACCCTCATTAATCTAAACACAACTCACCAAAATAAACTCTCTTCCTTCTCACTTCTTTCTCTCTGTATTTGGAAGCCACCATTGATGAAAATCTAGGTGGAGGTTTTGGGGATGTAAAGGGATGATTTCACCATCAAATCTTCATCAAACGTTGAGGTATGTGATCTAATTCACCTTTGAGACTCTTTCCTCAAAAGGTTCCTTCAAAATGGATTTCAAAAGTTGGGTTTTCAAGTGGGTTTCACTCAATTACGAATTTGATGTTATGAACTGAGTTGTTTATGGTTTATTTAAGATATAATGGATAGGGTAACATGTAATTTAACTTTATCATAGTAATTTGTGATGATTTGACACAAATTGAAGAGCATGATCCTTAACCCTTAACCCTAGGTTGAACTTGATGTAAATTGGGTTGTGATTGATTCAATTGTCTTGATTATGGATTAAATCACTATTAGATGATGTTGTTACACTAATCATTAACAAATTGGAATTAATTGTTGTCTTTCATTCTAATCTTGAGAAGTGATCTAGGTTATGGAAATTGGCCTAAGTAATCTTGTTTTAAGCATTGTTTTGGTATTCAATTATGGTGTAGTGACTCTTCTAGTATTGATATAATGTTGTTTATTGAATTATGATGTTAAACATCTAAATTGAATTAAGGTTTATGGTAAGGCCTAAATTATGAACCATGAAGGAGACTTGGTAAGCCTTGGAATCTCTATCTTTACTTCCAATTGTGATTAATTGTGGTTATGTAATGATGTTATGTTGGGGTATGCCTTATATTAGGATTGATAGGGTGGTATGATGTTGAATTGAAATGTCTTGATTATATTGTGAGGTTGATTAATGTTTATTTGATATCAGGATGGTGATGACTATCTATGTGCCCTGATATGCTATGAAATGCTAATGTGTTAACCTCACTTATATGAATATAATAAAAGGACTATACTCATGCAATTATTATTGAGCTATTGATGATTATGATTATACAAGGGGTATACCCTATGACCTAAACTAAGCTATGATTGATAATTAAAGTCTTAAAGATATTTCAATAAAGGGACTTAGCTTAGATCCGAGTGAACTTAACAATGGGAGGTGATGACTTCCCAAAGAGGAAGATTCACCCTATAGTTCTATATGAGATGTTGACTTCCCAAAGAGGAATACTCATCCAATAGATTCCCATGAGAGGAGGTCCAAACTACCAAGTGGTATGAAGAGGGAATGTACTATCTCTTAGTTCTTGAACTATGTTGCCCCCATAGGAAGACTAGCAGTGGATCCACCTAGAAAGCTATGTTTATGTTTGGTTTTACTTTGGCTGGTAGACCACCTTCCTTCCATGTAAGGTTTACAACACCAGATTCCACACTTAGCTTTTATGGTCTATGTCGGTTAAGCCAAGTGTTTCCTAAATTAAAATAAAGTAATGAAGTATAAACTAAGGTGACTTGAGAGGTTTAACTTAGACTAGGTAGGGGTAAGGGACTCTACTTATGCCTTGCACTAGTTGACCTTGATGGAAGCTTTAGGAAGTATATATTATGTATGTGTATGATAATGATGTATATGGTGATAACATGTTGATGCTACAATATAAATGATATCATATGGTGATGATTATCCTCTTGAACATGTAATTGGGTTGTACTATTAAAGTATGATGTTAGGTGTCCTTAAAGGTTATGTTATGTGAAGTTGGACATTGGTTATGGTTTCTTGTTGAGGTTACTTGATTGAGTAAGGTTATGGGGCTTTGCTTGGTCATTGCACTAGTTGACTCGATGAGGATTCATGAGTAGTTGTCTTGCTTATTATGATATGATTAACTCTAATTCATACTTGTGATGTTATTTCTTAATGATAGGGTTGTAGTAGATTATGGGTTCAAGTATGTTGATGTGCATATTACTTGTTTGAGTTAGTAGGTATATTTGGTTGCTCGGTATGATTTGATTGGTTATGCATGAGACTTTTAAAGGGAAAAATAGCATGGTTTAACTAAATGTCCCTTTTTAGCATGTTTTGATATTATTATATGTGCATATGGTCTCATACTTAGTACAAGTGGCGTACTAACCCCATTTTCTTTCTTTTTCCCAAACATTTTAGGTTCCAGTCGTTGAAGGATCATTAAAGACGACTTGAAGAAGACTTGGATATTCTCTACCATCCATGTGGGTAGGTCCTCACTTTCTGAGGGCGATGCCAATATCTTTTCTATTAAGTTCCTTTGTTTTTGTAAGACTTTTATCTTCATTCCACTTTCATTGTGTACGACTTGTATAAGCCTATATGTGGCTTCTTTACGTTGATGTAGCGCTATGCTCAAATTGTTATGATCTTTAGATGGTATGAGATTGAGACAAATCTTTAAGACTATAATCTATCTTATGTATATATGTATATGATATAAAAGTAGATGGCTATGTAAACTTCCTAACAAAGGGTCAATGTATACTCGATATATATAATACGTGTATGTAGAGGTCTATGTAAACCTCCAAACAGAATAGTAGAAGTTTTTAAATTTTCCGCTAAATTCGACTTATGAAAGTGATGATGTAAGCTAAGAGGCTAGTCCTAGTCCTCAAAGAGGGCGACGACGCCGGTTACATCTAGGGGGTAAACCCGGATGTGACAAGCTTGGTATCAGAGCATGAGGTTGAATATCGTTTAGTCGGTGTCTCTCTCTACCACGTCTATGTAAGTTCGTGTTCATAATTGTGAAGCGCGCCACACTTATGAATGGGAACCTACATGATGCCTAGGAAAGTCTCATTTTCTTGGAAATCCTATAACGTGCATTAGAGTATAATTTTGGTGTGCTTTTGCATCTAATACTATTGTTGTTATTATAGGAAGAATGAACACTCGAAGGAATGCGGCTCGAAGGCTTGAAGAGGAAATTGCCAATGCGGGAGCTCCTCCCCGTGGTGAGCAAGTTCCTCTACTTGAAGAAGATGCTAATGTTGAACAAGCTCCGGTCAATCCTCCACCCTTGAAGGATGGAGATATAAGGGATGTCCTCATTCAATTGTCTTAAGACACCACTGTCCAAGCCCAAGCTATGACGGGCCAAGCCAACCAGAAGCTTGTACCCCGTCCTCATCATCAATTCACTACTATGGCTTCCCGTCTAAGGGACTTCACTCGGATGAACCCTCCTACTTTCTACTGGTCTAAGGTTGATGAAGACCCCCAAAAATTCATCATGAAGTCTCTAAAATACTTTTAGCTGTAGGGTTGACCACAAGTGAGAAGGCCGAGTTGGTCACCTATCAACTCAAGTATGTGGCACAAGCATGGTATGTTCAATGGAGGGATAATAGGCCATTAAGGGGTGGTCGTTGACTTGGGAGATTTTTAAGAAGGCTTTTATTGATCGGTTCTTTCCTAGGGAGATGAGGAGGAAAAAGTGGTGGAGTTCATCAACCTTCGCCAAGGAGGAAGGAGTGTTCACGAATACTCCTTGGAATTCATTAAATTGTCCAAATATGCTCCTTCTTTGGTTTCCTATCCTAGAGATCGAATGAGCCCTTTTGTGACGGGGGTGTCGGAGGATTTACAAGAGGAGTGTCGTTTGTCCATGCTACATGACAACATGAACATTTCTCGTTTTATGGTGCATTCTAGAAGGATTGAGGAGGCAAGGGCTAAGAGAAAGAGTAGATGTGCTAAGAGGGAAAGATCATTTGATGGAGGTTCTTCAAAAGAATAGGCTTGAAATACAAGACAAGCCTAGATTTAAGAAGCGGGTTTCTAATCAAGTTCTATCCAAGTTTTTCTCGTGATGATGAGGGAAATAAACCGAGAGCTAAAACGGGAAGGAGTTGAAACTCACCAAATGAGAAGCCTACATGTGCCAAGTATGGAAAGGGTCATCTTGGTGAGTGCTTTGTAGGAACGGGAAATTACTTTAGTTTTGGAAAGAGTGGTCACAAGATGAGAGATTGTCCAAACTTGAAGGGTCAAGAGAGGTCAATCTCAAGCAAGTGGTTCTAGTGATGCTCCTATGAAGAACCGCTTCTATGCTCTCCGCTCTAGGGGTGAACAATAGACTTCTCCTGACGTGGTGACCGGTATGTTTAAAGTATTTACCATAGATGTATATGCTTTAATTGATCCGGTTGCTACCTTGTCATTCGTTACCCCTCTTGTAGCTAAAAAGTTTGATATTTTACCTGATATTTTGCATGAACCTTTTATTGTGTTTACTCCGGTGGGTGAGTCGATTGTTGCAAAAAGGATGTATAGAAATTGTCAAATAATGTTGCCCAATAGAGTTTCTTATGTTGATCTAGTAGAACTAGATATGCTACATTTTGATATTATTTTGGGTATGGATTAATTGCATGTTTGCTTTGCTTCGATTGATTGTAGGACAAGGGTGGTGAAGTTTAACTTTCCAAATGAACTCGTTGTAGAGTGGAAGGGGCGAAATTCTATTCCTAGAGGTCGTATCATCTCTTGTTTAAAAGCATGCAAAATGATTTCAAAGGGTTGTCATTAAAATATTGTAAGAGTCCAACATATAGACTCCAAAATTCCTCCCATTGAGTCGGTCCCCGTAGTGAGTGAATTTCCGGAGGTTTTTCCTAATGACCTTCCCGGTATTCCTCCCCAACGGGAAATTAATTTTGGTACACATTTGCTACCGGAAACGAATTCCATTTTAATTCCTCCTTGTAGGATGGATTCGGATGAATTGAAAGAGTTGAAGGCTCAACTCAAAGATTTACTAGACAAGGGCTTCATAAGACCTAGTATTTCACCATGGGGTACACCGCTTTTGTTTGTGAAGAAGAAGGATGGGTCCTTGAGAATGTGTATTGATTACCGCCAACTCAACAAGGTCACTATTAAGAACAAGTATCCTCTCCCTCGAATTAAAGACTTATTTCATCAACTCCAAGGGGCAAGCTACTTTTCTAATATAGACTTGAGGTCGGGGTATCACCAACTTAGGATAAGAGGTGAGGATATACCAAAGACGGCATTCCGGACTAGATATGGTCATTATGAATTCTTGGTAATGTCTTTTGGTCTCACCAATGCTCCATCGGTGTTTATGGACCTAATGAATAGGGTGTTTCGAAACTACGTATGTCCATTTGTCATTGTCTTCATTCACGACATCTCTGTATATTCGAAGAATGAGGGTGATCATATGGGTCATTTGAGGGTGGTATTGCAAACCCTTATGGAACATCAATTATTTGAAAAATATAGCAAGTGCGAGTTTTGGTTGAGGTCGGTGACATTTCTTGGTCATATCATCTCTAGTGAAGAAGTTGAGGTTGATCCAAGGAAAACGGAGGCACTGAAAAATTGGCCTAGACCTTTGACTCCAACTAATATTAGGAGTTTTTCTGGCTTAGCGGGTTATTATCGGAGGTTTGTGGATGGTTTTGCATCCATTGCATCTCCCTTGACTACTTTTATGCAAAAGTATAAGAAATTTGAGTGGTCGGAGGCATGTGAGAGAAGTTTTCAAATGTTAAAAGATAGGCTTACTTCCGCTCCTGTGTTTACTTTACTAGAGGGTACAAAGGGTTTTGTTGTGTATTTTGACGCGTCCTGTGTGGGTCTAGAGTGTGTACTTATTCAACATGGGAAATCGATAGCCTACGTTTTTAGGCAACTTAAGGTACATGAGCAAAACTATTCAACTCATGACCTTAAGTTAGCGGCCGTGGTGTTTGCTTTAAAAATATGGAGACATTACTTGTATGACATTCATGTTGATGTTTTCACCGACCATAAGAGTCTCCAATATGTGTTTACCCAAAAGGAGTTGAATTCCGACAAAGAAGGTGGTTAGAATTGTTGAAAGACTAGGGCATGAGTGTCCTCTATCACCCCGACAAGGATAATGTGGTTGCGGATGCCCTAAGCCGTAGGACTATGGGTAGTGTATCTCACATTGATGAAGCCAAGACCTAGTGAGGGATGTTCATAGGTTTGCTAGGTTGGGGGTGAGATTAGAAGATTTTTAAAATGGTGGAGTCATTGTTCATCATAACTTCGATTCATCTTTAGTGGTGGAAGTAAAGTCCAAAAAACACCTTGATGAACCATTAATGGAGTTGAAAGAATCGATTCTCGGCAAGTTTAATGAGTCATTCTCCTTAGGGGGGATGGTGTTTTAAGATACCAAGGGAGATTGTATGTTCCGATGTAGATGGGTTGAGGGATAGAATCCTAGAAGAAGCCCATGCGTACGGTTACTCAATTCATCCGGCTTCGACAAAAATGTACCATGACCTTACAGAGATATATTGGTGGGAAGGAATGAAGAAGGACATAGCGGAGTTTGTCGCTAAGTGTCCAAATTTCCAACAAGTAAAGGCCGAACATCAAAATCCGGGTGTCTTACTACAAGAAATCCAAGCTCCTACTTGGAAGTGGGAAGAAATTAGTATGGATTTTGTAGTGGGTTTACCTCGGACTCAAAAGTCATATGACTCAATATGGGTGGTTGTGGATAGGTTGACTAAGTCCGCTCGCTTTATTCCCATCAAGTGTACTTATTCAGCAGAAGATTATGCTAGGATCTTCATAGATGAGATTGTGTCTCTCCATGGTGTTCTGTTATCCATCATATCGGATCGGGGTGCACAATTCAAATCTAGGTTTTGGAGGTCATTCCAAAAAGGGTTGGGTTCTAAGGTTTAGTTGAGTACTGCTTTTCATCCCCAAACGGATGGTCAAGCGGAACGTACTATTCAAATCCTCGAGAATATGCTTAGGTCTTGCATTATTGATTTTAAAGGAAATTGGGATAATCATTTGCCATTGGTGGAGTTTGCTTAAAATAATAGTTTTCATTCATCCATTTCCATGGCTCCCTATGAAGCCTTGTATGGTAGGAGGTGTAGGTCTCCAATAGGGTGGTTTGAAGTGGGTGAGCCTTTGCTTCTTGGTCCCGATTTGATTTATAAGACCTTAGAGAAGGTTCATATCATAAGGAACCGGTTGCGAATGGACTATAGTTGGCAAAAGTCTTATGCTGATCATAGGAGAAGGGATTTGGAGTTTGAAGAAGGTGATAAAGTGTATTTGAAAATTTCACCAACTAAAAGGGTGGTTAGATTTGGCAAGAAAGGGAAGTTGAGTCCTCTTTATGTGGCACCCTATTAAATCTTGCAAAGGGTTTGTAAGGTTGCCTATGAATTGAAACTTCTGAGTGAATTGGCTTCAGTTCATCCGGTTTTTCATGTTTCCATGCTTAAAAAGTGTATTGGTGATCCCGAGTCTATTCTTCCTATTGAGGGTCTTGGTGTCAAGGATAACCTCTCTTATGAGGAAGTTTCAGTTCAAATTCTTGATAGTCAAGTCAGGAAGTTAAGAAATAGAGAGGTGGTTTCCGTAAAGGTGTTATGGAATAATCACCCAGTTGAGGGTGAAACATGGGAGGCCGAGGCCGACATGAAGGCCCGTTACCCTCATCTATTTGATAACTAAGGTTAGTAGCTCTTTGTAATAATGAAAATAGTTACTAAAATTGAAGAAGTTTTGATTCTAGTGAAGTATTGCAAAAACTCCATTTTTGACTCTTGCTTTACAGTGAAATTACCATTTGAACTTGAAATTTTGCCTTTTTGGTTTGTTTGTGTTATGTTGTGCATTTTGACATGGTGAGTCTAAGTGAAAAGTTATGTGAACTATTGATAAGTTGAACTTTGTGCTAATTGACTCACATAATGTATGTTGAGCTCATCTGTGTTGTGAGAAGGAAAAATGCCTCATAAAGAAGTGTTGAACCTTATGTGGGGTAATTGAAGTTTGGAAAGTTTCCTTGTTGAAAATCATAATTTTTAAGTTGTTTTGAAATTTTTTGATTGGTTGGACTGCTATTCTTGAGTCTAGTCCTTCCTTCAAAACAGTTTTAGTGTCATTCGGGGACGAGTGTTCCTAAGGGAGGATAATGTAACACTTTGAAAATCCAAGACGAGTCTTAGAGACTAAAATAGGTTCCATGGAGTCTAAAAAATGTTTAAAGACCTATTTTAATGAATATAGGTCATTTAGGAAGTTTAAGAACAAAAACCATCCAAGAACGTGCATGACGTTCGGAAACTAGTTCTAAGGGGTACTAGCATGCCTTAGCCTATTTGACTAGCTTTTAGGAGTCGAAAATCCATGAAATTAGGTGGAAGGGTGTATAAAAAGTGCTAAGATGATTCCTGGTGGAAACGTCCGGGTACGACTCCCCAAGGACCAATCAAGGGCCCTTGAGGAGGACCCTAGCACGTAGGAGGCAACACTGCCTAGGCAGTGTGGAACCACGAGAAACCAGCAATGGCTCGTGTGTGGATCAACGGGGAATCGATGCCCACCGTCGTCCCATACTTATCCATATTTATATATCCCTCGCCTGCACAAGTCTCTGACCACATCGACGAGTGTGTAGGACGGAGAGGGGGGGGGGCAGTCATTGACTCACAAATGGCCCATCGGCGGGGTTCCATCTGTGAGGGTTGAGTTTTCCTACATGTTTTTAATGTTGGTTCATTTAATTAATTGAGGGGTTTAGGGGTTATTTAGGGATTAAAGGAAGATTAATTAACTAATTTAACCCCCCATATAAAGACCCAACCCTCATTAATCCAAAGACAACTCACCAAAATAAACTCTCTTCCTTCTCTCTTTTTTCTCTCTCTATTTGGAAGCCACCATTGAAGACAAGCTAGGGGGAGGTTTTGGGAGCTGGAAATGGACGATTTCACCATCAAATCTTCATCAAACGTTGAGGTATGGTATCTAATTCACTTTTGAGACTCTTTCCTCTAAGGGTTCCTTCAAAATGGATTTCAAAAGTTGGGTTTTCAAGTGGGTTTCACTCAATTACGAATTTGATGTTATGAACTGAGTTGTTCATGGTTTCTTTAAGATATAATGTATAGATTGTAATTTATCCTGATTATAGTAATTTGTGATGATTAGACCTAAATTGAAGAGCATGATCCTTAACCCTTAACCCTATGTTGATCTTGATGTAAATTGGGTTGTGATTGGTTCAATTGTATTGATTATGGGTTAAATCACTATTAGATGATGTTGTGTCACCAATCATTTACAAATTGGAATGAATTGTTGTCTTTCATGCTAATCTTGAGAAGTGATCTAGGTTATGAAAATTGGCCTAAGTAATCTTGTTTTAAGCATTGTTTTGTTATTGAATTATGGTGTAGTGACTCTTCTAGTATTGATATCATGTTGATTACTGAATTATGATGTTGAACATCTAAATTGTATTGAATTGAGGTTTATTGTAAGGCCTAAATGATGAACCATGAGGGAGACTTGGTAAGCCTTGGAATCTCTATCTTTACTTCCAATTGTGATTAATTATGGTTAAGTCATGATGTTATGTTGGAGTATGACTTATATTAGGATTGATAGGGTGGTATGATATTGAATTGAAATGTCTGGACTATGTTGTGAAGTTGATTAAAGTGTATGTGATATATGGATGGTGATGACTATCAATGTGCCTTGATATCTATGAAATGCTAATGTGTTAACCTCACTTATATGAATTGTGATGAAAGGACTATACTCATGCAATTCTTATTAAGCTATTGATGATGATGATTATATAAGGGGTAGACCCTATGACATAAACTAAGCTATGATTTATAATCAAAGGCTTAAAGACATTTCAATAAGGGGACTTAGCTTAGCACCGAGTGAACTTGACAATGGGAGGTGATGACTTCCCATAGAGGAAGATTCGCCCTATAGTTCTATATGAGATGTTGACTTACCAAAGAGTAATACTCATCCAATAGATTCCCATGAGAGGAGGCCCCAACTATCAAGTGGTATAAAGAGGGAATGTACTATCTCTTAGTTCTTGAACTATGTTGCCCCCATAGGAAGACTAGTTAGTGTATCCACCTAGAAAGTTATGTTTATGTTTGGTTTTAATTTGGCTGGTAGACCACCTTCCTTCGGTGTAAGGTTTACAACACCAGATTCCACACTTAGCTCTGATGGTCTATGCCAGTTAAGACAAGTGTTCCCTAAATTAACATAAAGTTATGAAGTATAAACTAACCGAGGTGACTTGAGAGGTTTAACTTAGCCTAGGTAGGGGTATGGGACTCTACTTATGCCTTGAACTAGTTGACCTTGGGAAGTTGATATTATGTATGTATATGATAATGATGTATATGGTGATAACATGTTGATGCTACAATATAAATGATATCATATAGTGATGATTATCCTCTTGAACATGTAATTGGGTTGTACTATTAAAGTATGATTTTAAGTGTCCTTAAAGGTTATGTTATGTGAAGTTGGACATTGGTTATGGTTTCTTGTTGAGGTTACTTGATTGAGTAAGGTTATGGGGCTTTGCTTGGTCATTGCACTAGTTGACTCAATAAGGATTCATGAGTAGTTGTCTTGCTTATTATGATATGATTAACTCTAATTCTTACTTGTGATGTTATTTCTTAATGATAGGGTTGTAGTAGATTGGGTTCAAGTATGTTGATGTGCATATTACTTGTTTGAGTTAGTCGGTATATTTGGTTGCTTGGAATGATTTGATTGGTTATGCATTAGACTTTTAAAGGGAAAAATAGCATGGTTTAACTAAATGTCCCTTTTTAGCATGTTTTGATATTATATGTGCATATGGTCTCATACTTAATACAAGTGGCGTACTAACCCCATTTTCTTTCTTTTCCCCAAACATTTTAGGTTCCAGTCGTTGAAGGATCATTAAAGACGACTTGAAGAAGACTTGAATATTCTCTACCATCCATGTGGGTATGTCCTCACTTTCCAAGGGCGATGCCAATATCTTGCCAATGAAGTTCCTTTGTTTTTCTAAGACTTTTATGTTCATTCCACTTTCATTGTGTACGACTTGTATAAGCCTATATGTGGCTTCTTTACATTGATGTAGGGCTACGCCCAAATTGTTATGATCTTTAGATGGTATGAGATTAAGACAAATCTTTGAGACTATAATCTATCTTATGTATATATGTATGTGAAATAAAAGTAGAAGGCTATGTAAACTTCCTATACAAAGGGTCAATGTATACTCGATATATATATATTTATGTGTATGTAGAGGTCTATGTAAACCTCCAAATAGAAGTAGTAAATTTTTTTAAATTTTTCGTAAATTCGACTTATAAATGTGATGTCGGTTACATCTAGGGGGTAAACCCGGATATGATATTATACTTCCATCTAGAGAGTTAATCTCAAAGTTTTCAAAGAGAAAACATGATCAAGTTCTTCTTCTTCAATCTATCCATGGGTTCTTTCTAGAAACGGTTTAAATGATTAAATCATGATGAATTGATGTTAATTTATTGGTTTTAACGTGATTTTAATCCAATTGCATGATGAACCCATGTTCCCTCCCTAAATCGATTTAGTCCTTGCATGGGCTTTGTGATCTTGGTTTCTTATCCATTGAATTATGATTCTATTACGTTGAATTGCTCATACCTACTGTTATTTACTTGAATTAATGTTTAATTGTATGTAATGGATCCAAGAGGATTAATGTGTGAAGATTTGAACATGCCTAGCCTAGTCTTCATTATGATCATTGTAATGTGGGTCCTTAATTGCTTAAAAAATGGATTTCGATTATGTTGTAGTTCTTGTAGATACTGTTAAAGGGTAATATTATGATTGAAGTGTAAGTATAAATCATGTATGATCAAGGTGAAGAAGGATGAATATGAGTTGAGCTAAGTTCTTCTAGTCTATGGAATTGTAACTTGTTATCTTGACGTTAGGTTAGATGTTATATGAATTGATCATGGTTAATTGTCCATAGCTGTTGCCTATAATGTAAAGTGAGTATGAGTTATGTATAAAGAATTCAATGTGGATCAATTCATGATAGATTGAATAGGATTAACCTATGTAAACTTACCTTCCACGAATTCCTAATATGAAGCATGCTTACAATGAATTTGACCTTATTGACAATTTTAGTAGTGTATCGTTTAGGCTATGAATTCTTTAACTACTGCTTTAAATATAGATTATTGATAAACCATGATTGATGAACTAATTAGGGAGGTTAATTGATGATATAAGACTCTCTACCTTCTAGTACATATGAGATGCCTTGTATTATGTTATAGTATGATCTTGTAGCAACTTGTACATGGTTTCTTTTATGATTAAAGTACATTTAGCTACTGCCCTGTATATATGAATTTTTGATAAACAAGGAATATTGATCAAAGATGATCAAAGATTCATAAATTGTTAAAAATGGCTCATCCCTCTACTTTTCTATATTAATGTAGTTGATAAAGCCTTGTATGACATTGTGTGGTATGGTCCACTTATGGTGGCAGTGTTTACTTTATTGTCAATCTATATATGTGTTTACCATGGCCTTGAAGGTAAATTGATAAGTATATGAGTGCGTGGTTATGATTATTACACTATGGGAAGCTTATGCCTACTTTCCTATTCTAGTTGTGATTGTATAAGCATGTGTATATCTATGTTAGGGTAAAGTATAGGCGCTGCAATTGATGAGTTAAAATGGTTAATAATCCCTTACCTTGGTACCCCTATGTGAATGCAGAATAGCACAAGTTAGAAGTCTTAAGCGTAATATGAAGTTGACTTGTCTCCTATGATATTGTGTGTTATGTGAAAGGTTTGCTCACATATATGTATATACACACAAATGAATGATGATCTAGATAATAGAGGGGCCTTGAGAGGTAATCCCAAGATTACTCTAAAACTAGATAGGTGCTTTAATATGCTATAAGCATATGAGTAATGAATATCCTAAGCCTATGTTTTATGAAAAATGTAATAAAGGCTTTTCAATAAAGGGAACTTAGCTTAGCACCGAGTGAACTTGACATTGAGAGGTGTTGACTTCTATTGGAAGAAGATTCACCATTTTTTCCTTATAGATTGTTGACTTCCCTTAGAGGAATACTCACCTATGGATCCACATGAGGTGATGACTTCCCATTGAGGAAGATCCACCCATGTTTTCTCATGAGAGGAGGCCCTAATTACCAAGTGGTATGAAAAGGTAAGACCTATCTCTTAGTTCCATAAACTATGCTTGCCACATAGGATCTAGCAAAGTGAATTCACTTAGGATTCTAGGATGTACGTTAATGTTCTACTTTGGCTAAGTAAGAACACCTTCCGTTGGTGTAAGGCTCTACAATACCAAATTCCATGTTTAGTATCCACGGTCTTAGTGTCGGTTAAGGCTATAATTTCCCTAAAGTAAAATTTACAATGGAAGTAAATGAATAGGATCCTAACTAGGAGGACTTGAGGGAGGTTACTTAGGATAGGTGGAAGTAATGAACTCATCTAGTCATTGAACAAGTAGTTCCTTAGGAAGTCCTAGGAAGGTGACCTAATGTATATGATTATGTTTATGTCCTTATGCATGACATTGTAGTATCTATCTATTTGTTATGAAGGTGTGCATGGTATGAATCTATAAGATGTGATCTTATCCTTATATGCACTATGTTGGTCTAAATGACTATATGATGAAGGTCTTGTATTGACATAAATAAAGTTGCCTTCACTTACTTGTTGATGTATGAATTGGATGCTAAGGTTTGTGGTCTCATGAAGGGTTTACTAAGCATGTGTGGAGTTATGGGGCTTCACATGTTCATTGCGCTAGTAGAATAGGATCGGGGTCATGAATAAGGTATTATAAAGATGTATATGAAAAGAAGTAAAAATAGGTACAAATGGAAGTAGCTTACTGTAATGTCCTAAGGTTTTGACTTAAATGCGTCTTTGATGTATTTTTGTTATGTGATGATATGTGCTGGCTTATGTGGGTTATATGTATGTTTTCCTTGTGTCCTTAAGGTGATGCATTGCACCATATATCACTAGAGGGTTACTTGGGAAGATAATGAACAAAAAGGAAAGAATGCTCACTGTTAAGGAAGATTAGTTCACTTTAATGTGACTATAAAATGTCATATATTCTATATGTGATCTTATGTGATGTTTGGCCTTTGAATGTTTATATGAAGTATGCGAATGATATAAATGATATTGTCTAAAGGTTTTATGAATATTTACTCAAAAAGGCATGAAGCATGATTTTAAAAAAATGTCCCTCTTAAATGCATGTTTTTGCATGGTTGTCATACTTAGTGCATTCTTGTACTAATCCAATTCTTCTCTACTTTTTACATGAAGTGTACGTTATGGATGCTTAAAGGATGTCTAAAGGATGTCTTGAATGGTGAAGAGCTTGATAGATGATCCCCAAGCTCAATGAAAAGAATCCTTAAGTTCAAGGATCTCCTACTTAAGTCTTTACTGTAAAGTGTATAAGGTTGTACTTATGTTTATGTTTTAAGGGCCGTGTCCCTAATGTACTCTATGTTGTTGAGTATAAGATGACAAAGAGACTTAAGGTCTGAATATGTATTATATTTTATATATATGAAGTAAAGTTTCTAGCATATGATGTGCTATGAAACGTTTTAAATTTTCTGCTAAATTTACAATGTCAATGCAATGAATGATAACTATGGGCTTGTACAAGACCTCCGAGAGGTCAAGTACGCCATGTTACTTCTATGGGGTGCTTCCCGGATGTGACAAATGTGGTATCAGAGCACAAGGTTTTAAAAGTGGTTTAGCGTCCAAGAAGTCTCATATTGCCACGTCTACTAGAGTCTTGTATCATTGGTGGTGAGTCGCGACACATCAAATGGTACGAGAGTCTATAGGATGATGTAGTTTATTTTCTTCATCATTTTCATATCATGCCATAGAACTTAACTCTATACGATCTCTATCTTATGTTTTTTTGTCCAGTGGTCTTTTAGATGTGATTGCTTGGATGAGATTATCTCTATTCTTGAGGGAGAAAAGGTGATTTTAAATGCTTATCTTGGTTTAATGGTTTGAATGAGTATGTGTGAAGGTGACTTTTGGAATAATTGATGATGTGATGCCAATTATGGCTATATATGAAATTTTTGTGAGATAGAATGTGATATTGAGACATGTATGCCATGATAGGGTTAAAGCATGCTAAAAGCTATTATGGTTGACATGAGTTTCTTTTGGAATAATGTGTTACTATATGGTTTTGCATGATGGTAGCCTTATGATATGATTTGAACTTGAAATGCTTAGTGACTACCTATGGAAGCATGCTAACCTAAGATTATGTACTTAAAGGTGCTCAATGTTTCCCTTTGTATCTATGTGGTCTATGATAAGTTTCTTAGTATGGATTTGAGTTCTTTGTATAGACATTTGTCGTAGATGAGATGATAGCATGCTTGTCTTGGTAAAGTTTGTATCTCATATTGTCATGATTTTCCCATCAATTGCCTAAATGTTGCATTTTTGGAATGTTGAAGCATGCTCGCTGTAAAGGATTTCTGGTGACACGAAAGCTGTGCTCAACGCTCTCTTTCCTATTCCGCTGCGCTAAGTGGTCTTTCCCTTTCTTGCTGGAGGTTGACTATAAACTTCATCTCTCTCTGGACCTCAGGGAGTTTTTCCAGAGCTGAAGTGCGCGTGCACTTCTACCAGAAGCCCCACGTTGCTCCCAATCGCCCTCCGGATCAAGAGGCGCCATCCGCCTTATTATGTCAACTTTGACCATCGTTTGGGCTCATAATAAATTAAAAGTTGCTCCTGCTACTCAGCCGAGATGCAGCTACTACAGCTAATAAGCTATGCATGATGATATGTGATGCATGCTTTGAATTATGTTAGGGGGTCTTTCGCTTTTGCCAGATCTAGAGAGATACTACAATTCCTCCGCGCCAAGCAAGACCGCCCTTGTCCCTTTCCTTTCTCCATTCCGCCTCCTTCTTTGCTTTGAATCTTCTTGTTGAAGGGCATTTTAGCAATTAGACGGAATGGGTCTTAAGCAAGCAATCCGTTATGTGGGCGCCAACTCCAAGTTCCTTCTCTTCTTTCTTTTTTCAAGTCACCATTTGAAGTCTTGTCGAGGATTTTTTCTGCAAGAAATCCGTGATTTGAACCAGACTGACCAACTTCCCAATATTTTTGGGAAACCAACTAAATTGTTCTTAGATTAGATGTTGTCGAAATGTGTATAGAATTGATGCATATAAGCATGATAATGAATGTAAAAAGGAGAATTGCTATTTGGAATGAAGAATGAGAGTCTTATGGCATGATGAGTTGTAGAATTGTTTCTAACTTCTTATTGTGTTGTGAGTCCCTTGAAGTTGAGGAATTGATGTTTCCCCTAGAAATGAGGGGAGTATTCTTGTCTTTGTAGGGTGATGATGTGGGTTTGATTTACCTAGAAGTTACCTGACTCTAATGTTGAAAGAAAAGAAAGAGTCCTTAAGACTAAGTCTCCTATATTGTTTACCTAATGATGTATGACCTTGGTATTTATGGTATCGTATACAAACCTTATGTGGTTGAATGAGATGACCTAACCTGATAGTTAGGGAAAAATTGCCTAGATGATAAGGTTTAGAATACCTTGGTGTTCCTATGTTGACTTACTGTAAACTCCTTCTAAAGTTGTAATCACTTTTAAGTGATGAAAATGAAGGTTGTTTAGTTAAGATCCTCTTAAAGTTTGGTTATGTTGCTCTTAAATTGGGTCTATTCTAAGTGGGGGATGGTGATGGAGTTATAAGGTTGTAGATATTTTCTATTGTCAAGATCGGGATGTACACCCTAGAAGTTAGGGAGAACCCTTATTTCGTGACCAGATGTACTTTACCCTTTGGGGTCTTGTACAAGCCCTTTAACTATCCTTCATTACATAAGACATGAAAAGTAGTGCGGAATTAAAACTTTTCACGAATTAATTTATAAAAAGGAAATCTTTCATAAATACTTAAGAGATCTTTCATAAATACTTAAGAATACTTAAAGGTTGTCTTGAATGATGAAGAGCTTGATAGATGATCCCCAAGCTCAATGAAAGGAATTCTTAAGTTCAAGGATCTCCTACTTATGTCTTTACGGTAAAGTGTATAAGGTTGTACTTATGTTTATGTTTTAAGGGACGTGTACCTAATGTACACTATGTTGTTAAGTCTAAGATGACAAATAGACTTAAGGTCTAAATATGTATTATATGTTTTATATATGAAGTAAAGTTTCTAGCATATGATGTGCTATGAAAAGTTTTAAATTTTCCGCTAAATTTACTATGTCAATGCAATGAATGATAACTATGGGCTTGTACAAGACCTTCGAGAGGTCAAGTACGCCATGTTACTTCAAGGGGCTGCTCCCCGTATGTGACATCAACTATTGGAGGAGGTAAGCAAACCATTGATCCACCTATGCCGTCTATGGTAGAAGATGATATGAGAAAAGATAAAGAGGTGGTGGAAACTAGTGGTGAATTGGTGGACAAAGCGGTGAAAGAAGCAAAGGTACCCCAAAAAGTGATCCCCATTCCTAGAACACCACCACTATTTCCTCAGAGATTGGTGAAGAAGACTGAGGATTATAAATACCGCGTTATATAACTATGATCAAACAACTTTCCATCTATGTCCCTTTGATAGAAGCTTTGAAGCCAATGCCCGGTTATGCCATGTAAGATCCCGAAAATGAATTAGGTGAACTAGAGCCTAACATGTTGTTCATGGTAGTATAAGGTCCTAAAGTGGTCTAAAATATGGTATTGAGGTAGGGTCTTAGAGCTTAGGTGCATTGGAAGTCGAACGTCAAGGGACAACTAAGACGTTCGACAACTAAGTCACCTATGTGCCTCATATGTGGTTCTATGTGAGATTCATGATGTTATAAGGTACTTAAATGAGTTATTATTATGTATATAGGTAGTGTTTCGAGTTTAGTGGAGTTTGGAGGTCAAACGTCCAAGAACGTACATGACGTTCGAAAATGGTTCCTTGAAATGACCTTGTGTGTGTCTAAGCATGTTTCGTCGAATTTTACATGTTAGTTTTGGGTGAAATTCATGTGAGAGGTGATTAACTCGTATAAGATCATGTTTTGATTGTCAAAGTCCGGAAAAACATTCCCAAGGACCATCCAAGGTTCCTTGAGGTAGGACCCAAAAAGTGGTGCCAAGACTGTCTAAGGCAGCCCCAAACGACGGAGGGAATCGACGGCTCGTGGGCCAATCGACGCCCCGTCAATGAGTGCCGTTGGTGGATACTTGGTCTTGGGAGGTAATATACCCATGTTGAGTCTCTAAATGCAACGATGGAAGGACATGACAGTTCGTTTGTGGACAAATGGTCCGTCGACTGCCCAACCGTCGATGGAGTCTGTCCTGCGTTCAACTTTACTATTAAGTGAGGGGTGAAGTTGTAATTTCACCCCACTTACAAATAAGAGTACTGGCAGTTACTTAAGGGTATTTTGGATATATTAAGTGTGTATATAAGTGTTTAACACTTAGAAGAATTCATTCTTCCAAATCAAAACCCCAAAATCCCTTAGAAATTCCTTAAGACTCCATTGAAGTCCAAAGTAAAGGAAGAGCTTGGATTGTTGAATTGAGTTGACATTCTTCATCAAAGTGAAGAAATAGTTTCATCAAGGTATGGATTTTGATTCTTGAAACACTCTTCATCAAGGAGCCTAACTCTCAAGTAGTTTTCTATATTTTTCAAAGTTGAATTGTCCAATTTCATGATTCCACCATGGGTTCTTGCATCAATTGTTTTTAAACGTTTATTATGGATTAGCGTTACTTTATGTATTATGATGATCATGGCCTTGTAGGCACTACTTGAAGTATTATGATGATTTGTGTAGTTCATTTATGTGGAGTATGAACATATCTATCTACATATGAAGCAATATGAAAGTATGTGTTCTTCTATTGATATTAGGTGATCATCTTAGACTATGACTTTGTGCTTATGACTGTAGTCTTAGAGTTGATGCATGATTGTTCCTATTTGACTATATGAGTCTATTATGGTTATATTGATGACTTTATAGTAATGTATAGGATGACATGAAGATGATAAGGGTCATTCTTAAGTGCTTCAACGAATGATATGGTATATGGAATAAAGTAAAGAATGTTGTGTCTTGTTTTGGTATACTTGTGTCCCTTACTTGATACATGTATGAATGATATGTGAATATGAGATGTCTTGAATAGGTAGGATTATTTCACCCATGTCATGGATGAATGAATGATATGTGAGACCTTAAATGATGTTAAGAAGGTCAAGTACGTCGAAAAGTTTATGTTATGAATTTGAAGTCGAACAGTCGTAATGGTATCCTTCATGTAAAGGAGGATGGACTTAGGGTTGATTGGCTGAAACGACATCATATCATCCTAAGGAAAGTCATGATGAGCTATGTTAGTTGCCATTGAAAGATAGACCTAGTGGACCTCTTTGGTTGGGTGAATGTAATTGGGTTATGAACTAGATAAGGAACCTCTTCATGTGATCCTTTAATGTCAATTACTCTATGAGAACAAACGCTAGCACCGAGTGATTATGTCATGGGAAGTATCTCTACTAGAGAAGGAGACTAGAGTACAATGTAGCTCTACTTGAGAATGAGACTAGAGTGCATAATAGCGCTTCATATTCCTTAACTATGTGCCTACATGAGATGTGTCCTAGTTCTACCCTTGACAAGTAGAACACCCTCATCGGAATAGGATAGAACTACGGATTCCATGTCTGGCTATCATGGTCTATGTCGGTTATCGCCTATTCTCATCATATGGGATACCTACTAGCATTAGAGAAGTTCTATGAGGTTTAGGTGGTGGTATAGGACACTATCTCGACATTGCACAATAGGCTTTAAAGGTGTTAGTTAGAGTCCCTAGGTCTTGTCCAAGACCATTACTTGAATGTCCTTATGTGATGAATGAGTCTTAAATGAACTGATGAAAGTAACGACTTAAGTTAGGAAAGTATGTTAAATGAATAAGTAATTATCTAGAGTATTAAGGGTTGTCTAGTTAAGGCGTGAAGGGGCCATAGGAATGGTCAATTCGTATCTTACCTAGGTAAGTCTTAAGAATGACTATAGTTAGGGAAGATGGTAGATTATGTAGACATGACCTAAGCTTTAGGTAGTATTAAGGATTATTTAGGTAATCTTGAGGAGGTCAATCATGGACGTTATCTTCTTGATTTACTTATTTAAATCTTTTGAGAGCCTTTGGAAGGAGAAATTCATTTATCTATGTGTTGGTGTATTAAGTGAGAATGATTCTATCATAGGTAGTCTATAGGATCTCTTAAGTGTGTGCGTAAGGGATTGTATGGGTGGTAATTTCAAGATTCATTCAAGTGAGACTTAGACTTACCTTTTGTAGGAGGATCTCATGCTCATGTGTTTATGTTCTTGGTATGTATCTCATTATAGGTGGTCTTAAGGATCATTTAGGTGAGCCTAGAGATGGTGTATGGGTCGTCTCTCTTTGTCTTACTTAAGTGAGTCTTAGGATAGCTTTTAGTGAGAGGATTGCATGCTAGGGAGTGCTCTATATTAAAATGATAGGCTTCACTTCAACAGTGAAGGAGTTCAATGTAACAGTGAACTTGCTTACTGTGAAGTTGTTCTAAATATGTGAATAATTGCTTAAATAATTTATTATGTGTTCCTAAGATATTAAATATTTTTCTTATGCTTATAGTATGATGTTTTAATCAAAATTCATGAAAAACATGTTATTTACTAAATGTCCCTTTTTCATTGTTTTTGCATGGCTTCCATACTTACCTTCTTTTCCCTTTGGACAAAAGTGTAGGAAATTGGAAGTCTTGATGTGCCATGGAGGATGGATAGGTTTCTAAGGGTTGAAGATGAAGTATTGGTGAGTCCTCATCGATTCGAGGACAATATCCACATGTTCTTTTAAGTCTTAGTCTTTATTTTATGTCTTGTATAGGCTTTGTACAAAGTATTGTATACTCCAAAGATTAGATGGTTCAATGAGATGTTGTAAAGGTTTAATGTTTTAAATGAAAGTATTCTTTTTGCATAATTATTATGGAATGAGTTCTTCGTATGTGAAGAAAGTTATTAATTCTTATTCGTGTGAAGAAAGTTTTAAATTCTTACTCATTTTAGAATGTTTATTATGCAATGAATGATATGAGTGGCTTTGATGGGACTTCTTGAAGTCTCATTTGCCGTGTTGCGACACAAGGATGCTCTAACTTATAGGGTGTACTTGCGGGCCGTTACACCTTTAGGCATAATCATGTTATGGTAGAAATAGAATGTCACGACCGGGGAGCATCCCCTAGAAGTAACAGGGTGTACTCGACCTCTCTGAGGTCTTATACAAGCCCTTAGACATCTTCCATTGCATAATCGTAATAAAAATAGCGGAAAATTTAAAACTTCTTATACCACATCATATTCTAGAATCATCACTTCATCTATATATAAAATATCATAAGTAAATAAGTAGACTCTAAGCCTCTTTGCCATTTTAAGACACAACACAATAGAATAGAATAGGGACACAACCCTTAACAACATAATACATAATCTAACTATTATATAATCTTAAAGAAACATCTTGACATAGAAAACACTTGAATCATAAGGGTTCCTTTACTTGAACTTGAGAGATCTATCCAAGCCCTTCACTTAGGAGACATCCTCTAGCCATCAACACCTACACTTTGTATAAAAAGATGAAGAAGAATGATATTTGTACAAGAATGCACTAAGTATGACAACCATGCAAAAACATGCACTTAAAGATGACATATCATTGGAAAATCATGCAACATGTCTTTTTAGTAAACTTCATGAACATAGGCACATTAAGCACAATATAGTTCACATACATCATATAGACATTGATACTACTCATAAAAATACATAAAGCCATTTATCATTCTTTACGGCATAATCAATGTATAATATGCATTACCTCTCTTTTATCCTAACTCTTTTCCTTAACAATCCTCAAGTGTACTTAGTACCATGTATCACCTTGAGGTTACCTTACCATAGTTTTTCATAGACATGCTTCATAAAAATAACCACATATATTCACAAGTCATAAGCACATGATAAATATAAGTTCCACATAAGCATCACCATCTAAGACAACCCTTTGGAAGTCACCTTAAACTAGACATAACATGCTTATCAAGTCATAACACTTTCATTTACAACTAGACATAAGGCATATACTTCATTGCATCATATGTGGACTCTTTCTTTTACTACAACCTTAGTCATAACTCATTTAGTTCATACCATAAGTAAACCACCCTCACAACTCCTTCACAAGCTTACTTGTGCAATGTACACATGGATTCTCATGCCCCCACATATACTAAGTAAACCCATTTAGAATCCAAAAGTTCAAGTCACACACATACACATAATTCATCTCTTGACATAGAAAAGATACTTAACATGAATTCATACAATTCATACATACATATCATAAGTCTTACTTTCATACATGTACTAATCTTATCCTTTCTTGAAGTTCACTTGTTCAGTGCATGAATAGAGGCCATCATCCTACATATACTAAGTAATATCCTGAAGGAGTTGTGATTAGAATCCATATTCTTATCTTAGTTCATTTCTTACTTTGGGAGACTTAGTCATAACCGACATAGACAATGTGAGCTACATGGAATCCAGTGTTCTCTTCCCAAGTAACAATTAAAAAAATCCAAGACGTGTTCTAGGTACTAACATAAGTGTCATAAGGTCTAGACACTATTTTAAGGTCCATTATTATTATTATTATAAGTCATTTAGGAAGTCTAGAAACCAAAACGTCCGAGAACGTCCATGACGTCCAGAAATTAGTTCTAGGAGGTACTAGCGTGCCTTAGCCTATTTGACTAGCTTTTAGGAGTCAGAAATAGATGAAAATTGGTGGAAGGGTGTATAACATGTGTTTAAGATGATTCATGGTCAAAACGTCTGATTACGACTCCCCAAGGATCAACCAAGGGCCTTTGAGGAGGACCTTTGCATGTTGGAGTCAATATTGCCTGGGCAGTGTGCACCCACGAGAGGCAATCGACGATTCGCGTGTGGATCGATGGGGAATCGTTTCCAACCGTCGACCAACACATAGAAAAATTGTTGGAGCACTCACCTGCACAAGTCCCTGACCAAATCGACGAGTGTGCAGCACGGATGAGGGACCAGTCATTGACTCAAATATAGACCAACGACGATATCTCGTCTGTGAGGGTCCATTTTTTCCTGCACGTTTTTAAGTTAGTCTAAACAAATTAATTAAATGGTTTAGTGGTGAGTTAGGTGTTATGGGAAGTATAATTAACTTAATTAACCCCCTATATAAAGACCCCAACCCCATTAGTCTAATTACAACTCTCAAAACAAAATTCTCTTCCTTCTGTCTTCTTTCTCTCTCTATTGGAAGACACCATTGAAGACAAGTTAGGGGAGGGATTTGGGGGCTGTAAAGGGACGATTACACCATCAATTCTTCATCAAACATTGAGGTATCGGATCTAGTTCATCTTTGAGACCTCTTTCCTCAAAGGGTTCCTTCAAAGTATTTTCAAAAGTTGAGTTTTTTGTGGGTCTTTCTCAATCTCAAAAATTATGTTATGAATTGGTTTCTTTATGTTTTCTATTGGATAATATGAATTGATTAACATGTATTATAACTTAATTATGATATATCTTGATGGTTTGGTCTAGTTTGTAGAAGATGACCCTTAACCCTTAACCCTAGGTTTGATCTTGACATAAATTAGGTTGTATTTAGTTCAATTAACTTTATTATTGATTGAATTACTATTAGATGATGTTGTTACATTAATCATGAACAAATTAGATTAATTTTTAGTCTTTCATGCTAGTTCTGAGAAGATGATCTAGGTTAGGAAGTGAATTGACCTAAGTATCTTGTCTTAAGCTATGACCTAGTATTGAAGTGTGATGTAGTGCTTATTCTAGTCTTGTTATCATGTTGATTATTGACTTATGATTTTGTATACCCAAATTGGGTTGAATTGAGGGTTTATGGTAAGACTTTGATGATGAACTATGAAGGAGACTTGGTAAGAATTATGATCTATATCCTTTACTTCAAAATGTGGTTAATTGTGATTAAGTCATGATTTTGTATTGGAGTATGCCTTGTCTTAGGACTGATAGGGTGGTATTATGTTGAATAGAAATGTCTTGATTTTGATTGTGAGGTTTTGTCTTAAGATGTAAATATTATAAGGAGAGTGAATGATTTACCAATGTGCCTTATCATGGTATGAAATGTTAATCTGCTGAACTTATCTTTATGAATTGTAATGAAAGGATTTATACTCGTGCAATTCTTATTGAGCTATTGATGATGATTATTATACAAGGGGTAGACCCTATGATCTAAACTAAGCTATGATTGATAATAAAGGCTTAAAAACATTTCAAAAAGGGACTCTAGCTTAACACCGAGTGAACTAGAGTTAGGGAAGGTAGGATCACTAATGTACTCTTGAGATTGGAGACTATAATACATGTAGCATAAAGAGGGTCCCAACTATATCTCCTAGTTCTTGAACTATATTGCCCCCATAGGAATACTAGCTAGTGGATCCACGTAGTTGCTATGTTTCATGTTTTGGTACTACTTTGGCAAGTAGATCGCCTTTCTTTGATGTAGGGTTTTATGACACCGGATTCCACATTAGTTCATGTGGTCTATGTCGGTTAGGGAAATATGTTCCCAAAAGGTAAAATTAACTAAAGGATTGAACTCTAACTATGATAACCTAAGGGGTCTAGCTTAGTCTAGGTAGGGGTATGGGACTCTACCTAGGCATTGAACTAGTTATCCTTGTGGGGAGTCTTAGGAGGATGTTCTTATGTATGATTAGCTTATAATGTTATATGAGATGTATATGATGGACTTGCACATTGTTGATACTGTATGTTGATTATTTCACTTATGAATATGTGTTGATTTATATTGTTAAAATAAGATGATATGTATACCTAAATTCCATTTTATGTAAAGTACGATATTAGTCATGATTCTTATTGGGTTACTTGATTGAGTAAAGTTATGGGGCTTTAGTTGGTCATTGCACTTGTTGACTTGATAGGGCTTCATGGGTAATTGACTTGCTTTGGTTATGTTTAAATGTACTCTTATTCATGCTTATTGATTTATATGACTTGATGATAGAGTTACTTGAGTATGTATCTACTTATATGATATGTATGGTTGACTTGACTAGACTTGATGGTGTAGTTCTTGTAATGTACATGCCTATGACTTAATGAATATGCAATATTGAGTAGTTTGGTCTTGTTGAATGTGCATAGAGGTTTTAAATGAGAAGTGCATACTTTATGAAATGTCCCTTTTCTTAGCATGATTTCAAAGTATGTGTGCATATGATCTCATACTTAGTACAAGTGGCGTACTAAGCCCGCTTCTTCCTTTTCCCTAACATTTTAGGTTTTGGTCATTGAAGTGTTTTGGAAGGCGACTTGAAGAAGGCTTGAATCTCTTATTCATCCAAGTAGGGTAGGTCCTCAATTTCCGAGGGCGGTGCCACTATCTAGCCTATGGAGTTGCTATGAGTTTTAAGACTCTTTCGTTTCTTTCCATTCAATTGAGTACTATACAGTTGTATACCTATATGTGGTCTTATTGAATTGATGTATAGGCTAGGCCAAAATTTGATATACTCTTATTAGATGGTTATGAGATGAGATGACTATTACGACTATGATATTTTATATGCATATTGTGTAATAAAAGTAGAAGACTAAGTAATATTCCTATACAAAGGGTCTATGTGTACTTGATATACATATATACGTTATGTGCATGTAGAGGTCTATGTAAACCTCCAAGTAGAAGTGATGAAAATTTTTAAATTTTTCACTTAATTTGACCTATAAATGTAATGATGTTAACTGAGAGGCTAGTCTTAGTTTTCAAAGAGGACGACGACGTCGGTTACGTCTAGGGGTGTAAACCCAAATGTGAAAAACTTGGTATCAGAGAATGAGGTTGAATTATCTTTGAGTCAATGTCTCACTCAACCACATCTATGTAAGTTCGTATTCATAATTGTGAAGCGCGCCACACTTATGGATAGGTACCAACATGATGCCTAGGAAACTCTTACTTTCTTGGAAATCCAATATCGTGCCATTAAAGTATACTTATGTTGTGATTTTGCTTCTAATCCTATTGTTGTGATTTTAGGAAATGAACACTCAAAGGGATGCGGCATGAAGGACTGATGAGGAGATTGCCAATGAGGGAGATCCTCCACGTGGTGATCAAGTTCCTCCTCTTGAAGAATATGCTAATGTTGAACAAGCTCTGGTCAATCCTCCACCTTTGACGGATGGTGACATAAGGGCTGCCCTTATCCAATTGGCCCAAGTTGTCACTACACGAGCCCAAGCTATGACAGCCAAAGCTAACCAGGAGGTTGTACCCCGTCCATATCAACAAGTTGCTACCAAGGACTCCCGTCTAAGGGACTTTACTAGGATGAACCCTCCTACTTTCTACGGGTATAGAGTTGAAGAAGACCCCCAAGAGTTCATTGACGAGGTCTATAAGATACTCTCTGCTATGGGGTTGTCTACTAGTGAGAAGGCCGACTTAGACACTTATCAACTCAAGGATGTGGCTCAATCATGGTATATCCAATGGAGGGATAATAGGCCATTAAGAGGTGGTCTAGTGACTTGGGAGATCTTCAAAAAGGCTTTTCTAGATCGTTTTTTTCCTAAGGAGATGAGGGAAGCTAAAGTGGTGGAGTTCATCAATCTTCACCAAGGAGGTATGAGTGTTCATGAATATTCCTTGAAATTCACTAAATTGTCCAAATATGTTCCTTATTTGGTTTCCAATCCTAGAGATGAAATGAGTCGCTTTGTGACAGGGGTGTCAGATGATTTGCAAGAGGAGTGCCATTCAGCTATGCTACATGACAACATGAACATCTCCCGTCTCATGGTTCATGCTCAAAAAGTGGAAGAGGCTAGTGCTAAAAGGAAGAGTAGAGATTCTAAGAGGGCAAGATCTTTTGATGGAGGTTCATCAAAGAATAGGCTTGAGATACAAGACAAGCCTAGATTTAAGAAGCGGGTTTATAATCAAGTTACTTCCAAGTTACCTAAGGATAGTGGTGATAGGGTGTCTAACCGTAATCCTAAAAAGGAAAAAGGTACTAGTTCACCAACCAAAAAGTAAACTTCTGGAAAGTGTGGCAAGAAGCACTATGGTGATTGTCTTAAGGGTACTGACAATTGTTTTGGTTGTGGTAAAAATGGGCACAAGGTTAAGGATTGTCCTAATGTGAGGTGTCAAGACAAGCTAGTGGTCAAACTCAATCAAGTGGTTCAAATGAGGCTCCAAAGAAGAATCACTTTTATGCTCTCTGCTCTAGGGGTGAGCAAGAGACTTCTCCCGACGTGGTGACCGGTATGTTGAAAGTCTTCTCTATTGATGTATATGCCATACTTGATCCCATTGCTACTTTATCATTTGTTACCCCTCTAGTCGCTAAAAAGTTTAACATTTTACCAGATATTTTGCATGAACCTTTTATAATGTCTACACCGGTGGGTGAGTCGGTTGTTACTAAAAGGGTGAATAGAAATTTTCCTACAATGTTGCCCAATAGAGTTTCTTATGTTCAACTAGTATTGCTTGCTATGCTTGATTTTGATGTCATTTTGGGTATGGATTGGTTGCATGCTTGCTTTGCCTCTATTGATTGTAGAACAAGGGTGGTGAAGTTTATCTTTCTAAATGAATCCATTGTTGAGTGGAAGGGGGAAATTCTATTCGTAGAGGCCATATCATCTTTTGTCTAAAAGCATGCAAAATGATCTCTAAAGGTTGTCTATACAATATGGTGAGATTCCAAGATTTAGACTCCGAAATTCCTCCCATTGAGTCAGTCCCCATAGTGAGTAAATTTGTAGAGGTTTTTCCTAATGATCTTCCCGGAATTCCTCGCAAATGGGAAATGGATTTTTGTATCGACTTATTACCGGATACAAATCCCATTTCAATTCCTACTTATCGGATAGCTCCAGCCGAATTGAAAGAGTTGATGGCTCAACTCAAAGATTTACTAGAGAAAGGCTTCATTAGACCTAGTATTTCTTGATGGGGTGCTCCGGTTTTGTTTGTCAAGAAGAAGGATGGGTCCTTAAGAATGTGTGTTGATTATCACCAATTCAATAAAGTCACAATCAAGAACAAGTATCCTCTCCCTCGGATTGACGACTTGTTTGATCAACTCCAAGGGGAAGGATACTTTTCTAAGATTGACTTGAGATCGGGGTATCGCCAACTTGGGGTGAGAGGTGAGGATATACCAAAGATGACATTTCGGACTAGATATGGTCATTATGAATTCTTAGTAATTTCCTTTGGTCTCACTAATGCTCCGGCGGTGTTTATGGACCTAATGAATAGGGTATTTTGAAGTTACCTAGATTCATTTGTCATTGTCTTCATTGACGACATCTTGGTATATTCGAAAAATGAGGGTGATCTCATGAACCATTTGAGGGTGGTGTTGCAAGTACTTAAAGAACATCAATTGTTTGCCAAGTATAGCAAATGTGATTTTTGGTTGAGGTCGGTGACATTTCTTGGTCATATCATATCTAGTGAGGGAGTTGAGGTTGATCTAAGGAAAATAGAGGTGGTGAAAAAATTGCCTAGACCATTGACTACAACCGTCATTAGGAGTTTCTTGAGTTTAGCGGGTTATTATCGGAGGTTTGTGGATGATTTTGCGTCCATTGCATCTCCCTTGACTACTTTGACCAAAAAGTGTAAGAAATTTGAGTGGTCAGAGGCATGTGAGAGAAGTTTTCAAACGTTGAAAGATAGGCTCACTTCCGCTTCGATGTTTACTTTACCGGAGGGTACAAAGGGTTTTGTTGTGTATTATGATGCATCTCGAGTGGGTTTAGGGTGTGTGATTATGCAACATGGGAGGTGATATCCTATGCTTCTAGGCTACTTAAGGTGCATGCGAGAAACTATCCAACTCATGACCTTGAATTAGCAGCCGTGGTATTTGCCTTGAAAATATGGAGGCATTACTTGTATTATAAGACCCCAAAATGAGTAAGGGTGTATAGATCCTAACATGTTTTTATTAATTTTATAAGGTCCTAAAATGACTTAAATATGGTTTGGATGCAGTGTGTAAAGTTTGAAGTGATTTTAAAGTCGAACGTTAAGGGACGACCAAAACGTTCGACGACTAGTCACCTATGTGTCTAATGTGTCTATGCGTGTTTATATATAGTGTATAATATAAGATTCTGAAGTCTTAAAATTATTTGTAATTATGTTCAAAATGGTGTATGGAGTTTCGAGAAGTTTGGAGGTCAAACGAGCAAGAATGTCCAAGGCGTTCGAAAAATTTCCCTTAAGACGCTCAATGTGTGTCTTGATGGGGCATAGCCTGTTTGGACGAGTTGCAGATGTTTGTTTTGGGTGAATTTTATTTGGAAGGTCTAAAACATGTTAAGTTTCGTATTTATATTGGAAACATTCGGGTACGACTTCTAAAGGGCCCGCAAAAGGCCCCACAAGAAGACCCAAAGCTGGTCGAGACACTGCCTTGGCAGTGTCAATCGACGGACCAAACGACGGCCAGTTGGTCAACCAACGGCCTGTTGGTGAGGTCTCATCAATGGACACTTATCTTGGGTAGGTATCAACCCAAAATTTGGCTATCGACCAATCGACGGAAGCCAAAGGACGGCCAGTCGATTGGGTTCGTCGATGGTGGCCTGTAGCTACTGTATTGCATCTGTTTTATTTAAGGGGTGAATAGGAAATTCACCCCACGTACTAACCTGAATCTAATAGGTTTATTTAGCTACTTTTGGGTGTATATAAGTGATCAAACACGTGAACATCCCATTCCCAATCCCTCAACACGAATTGAACTTTTCCCTCCAAAAATATTCTCCCTAGAAACCATCATTGTTGGTGAAGCTCAAGAACAGCTTGGAGCTTGGATTTACATGGATGAATCATCAAGTTTTAGATGTTTTAAACTAGACAAAGGTATGGTTATCCTTCATCTCTAAGTTACCTTTCACTTGGAGAGTTCTCCCAAAGTTTTCAAAGAAGAGGTTATGATCAATCTTTCAATCTTTCAATCTAGCCATGGGTTCTTTCTAAAAATGTTTTGAATGATTAAATCATTATGAATTGAAGTTAATACATTGTTTTGAACGTGATTTTAATCAAATTGGATGATGAATCCGTGTTACTCCCTAAATTGATTTAGTCCTTGCATGGACACTTTGTGATCTTGACTTTTTATCGATTGAATTGTGATTCTCTTACGTTGAATTGCTTATATATACTGTTATTTATGTTAATTTATTTTGAATTTATGATGAACGAACCATGAGGATCAATGTATGAAGATTTGAGTATGAATAGCCTATGTTTCTAAGTGTTACAGTGAATTTCGATTATAGCAATTGTGTATGATTTCGATTATGCAAAGCATCACTGTAGCTACTGCCTTTTGTTTGTATTATGGATGAATTTTGGGTGTAAATACTTGATGATCAAATTAAAGAAAGGCTTTACATTAATTGATCTAGATTCTTTAGTCTATGAATTGATAATGCTATGTAGGTGATGTGATCTATATTCTAAGATGAATAAAGTATGAATAAGACTTGATTTCCTATCCTGTTAGCTACTGCCTAGCATGTACTTTATTTGGTAAAATATGATTGATGATTAATACTTTGGGAAAATTAGTAAGATGGCCTATTCTCTCTACTCTACATTGAATTGATAGTTTAATGCCTACGATAGTATCTTGATCTTGTAGGGGTGTAAGCATGATTTCGATATGATTAAGTGTACATTTAGCTTCTGCCTTAGATTGATATTATTGATGAAATATCTATAATCCATGCAAGTGAAATTGGTTGATGGTCTATGTCCTTCTACCCTCTAGTATGTTAATGTATTGTACTAGTTGTAACATGACCTTGTAGTAGCTTATGCTTAACTTCATGTATGATTATGGTACCTTAAGCTACTTCCCCATACTTGATTTATTGATAAAAGAGTAGTAATGGTCAACGATGACCAAAGGCTAAAGGATTGGTAAGAATTCCTATACTCTTTTACTTCTCTATTTCTTTATAGTAATGTTGATGAAACTTTGTATGGAAATGTGTGGTATGGTCCACTTATGGTGGCGGTGTTTACTTTATTGTCATTATATATGTGTTGACCATGTCCTTGAAGGCAAATTGACGAACATATGAACATGTGCTTATGATGATACTATGTGAAGCTTATGCCTATTTTCTTATTGTAGTTGTGATTTAGGTTGTATGACTATTGTATAAGCATGTGTATATACATGTTAGGGTAAAGTATCAGTGCTGACATTGATGAGTTAAAATGGTTAATAATCTCTTACCTATGTACCACTATGTGAATGCATGAATAGTACAAGTTAGGAGTCTTAAGTGAAATATGAAGTTGACTTGTCTCCTATGCTATTGTGTGTTGTGTGGTTTATGCTTGAAAGGGTATTATGGTCTAAGAGGGTGGATGCCTCAATGTGTTGTTGATATCCATTATGTGATCTAGTTTACCAATGTACACACACACTCACTTTACATGCATGTTACAAGTAGTATAGGTCATGGTGTATAAATGAAAGGTAGTTCTCCTATTCACTAGTGTCTACTACTATGCATGTTAAGATGATGTTTATGAAAATATGATATATGTTTCCTTAGCTAGGATGGCTTGATAGGTGTACTACTATGAGCAAGGGTATGGAACTTTGCCGATGCATTGCACATGTGTACCTAGATAGGATAGTTCTAGTTTTGGTTTCTATATGTATGAATATGAATGTATGAACATGTGTGACTTAAGGTGTTATGTGAACGGTTTGCTCACATATATGTATTTACACACACATGAATGATGATCTCGTCAATAGAGGAGCCTTGAAAGGTGTGCTCAAGTGTATCCTAAACTAGATAGTGCTAATACATATACTATGTCCATGTGAAAGGATCCTCTAACATGATTTAGGTTGATGAACTTTCATTTATGACCTATGACCTAAGCATATGAGGGCATGACTCTCCTAAGCCGATATTTTGATAAAGTAATTTTAATGAAGGCTTTTCAATAAAGGGAACTTAGTTAAGAACAAAGTGAACTTGAAAATGAGTGTGTGTCCCTTCCCAATGTGGGAAGGTAGGTCACCATAAATATCATGAGGTGGATAACCACAATGCCTTAATAGGAATACATAGGTTTCCATAAGTGAATAACCATAATGCCCCATCTTGGCATAAAGAGATTTTCACATGTACGTCCAAGTTCTATAACTATGCTTGCTACATAGGATCTAGCAAGTGATATCACCTAAGATGCTAGTATGTTACTCATGTCTTACCTTGGCAAGTAAGATGCCCTCTTTTTGGTGTGAGGGATGACACCAAATTCCATGTTTAGCTCCCATGATCTTAGTGTCAGTTAAGACTATAGTTTCCCTAAAGTAAAATGGACAATGGAAATAAATGAATGGGATTCTAACTAGGAGGACTTAAGGTAAGTTACTTAGGGTAGGTGGAAGTAATGAAACCATCTAGACATTGCACAAGTAGCTCCTTAGGAAGTCCTAGGAAGGTGACCTAATATGTATGATTATGTTTATGTCCATATGCATGACTTTGTAGTATTGGTCTACTTGTTATAAAGATGTGCATGGTATGAATCTCTATGACGTGTTTCTACCCTTGTATGCACTACGTTGGTCTAAATCGAAGGTCTTGTACTGACACGAATGAAGTTGCTTTCACTTACTTGTTGAGGTATGAATTGAATGTTAAGGTTTGTGGTCTCATGAAGGGATTACTAAAAATGTATGAGGTTATGGGGCTCCATATGTTCATTGCACTAGTAGACTAAGATTGGGGTCATGAACAAGGTCTTATAATGATAAATATGAAAGAAGTAAAAGTGTGTGTGCAAGTTCGATGTATCTTACTGTAATTGTCCTATGGTATTGGCTTAAATATGTCTAAGTTGTACTATACTCCTATGATATATGTGTTGTTTCGTGTAGATGATATGTATGTTTTCTTGTGGCTTTAAGGTTATGCGTTGCACCAAGTATCACTAGAGGGTTACTTGGGAGGTTAATGAATAAAATGGAAGATAGCTCACTGCTAAGGGAAAACTAGTTCACTGTAATGTGACTTGAAAATGTAAAAAATTCTATAAGTGATATTATGAAATATTTGGCCTTTGAATATTTTTATATGAAGTATGTGAATGATTTAAATGCTATTGAATAAGGGTTTTATGAAGATTTACTTGAAAAGGCATGAAGTATGATTTCAAGAAAATGTCCCTTTTAAATGCATTATTTTGCATGGTTGCCATACTTAGTGCATTCTTGTACTAATCCCATTCTTCTCTACTTTTTACACAAAGTCTAGGTTATGGATGCTTAAAGGATTCCTTAAATGGTGAAGATCTTGATAGATGATCCCCAAGCTCAATGAAAGGAATCCTTAAGTTCAAGGATCTCCTACTTATGTCTTTACTGTAAAGTTTATAAGGTTGTACTTATGTTTATGTTTTAAGGGCCGTGTCCCTAATGTATTCAAAAGTTGTCGAGTCTAAGATGGCAAAGAGACTAAGGGTCTAAATATGTATTTTATATATATATATATATATATATATATATATATATATATATGAAGTTAAGTTTCTAGCATATGACGTGCTATGAAAAGTTAAATTTTCCACTAAATTTACTATGTAAATGCGATGAATGATAACTATGGGTTGTATAAGACCTCCGAGAGGTCAAGTACACCATGTTACTTCTAGGGGGTGCTCCCCGGATGTTACATGTATGGTGTCCATGTTGATGTCTATACCGACCATAAGAGTCTCCAATATGTGTTTACCCAAATGGAGTTGAATCTCCGACAAAGAAGCTTGTTAGAATTGTTCAAAGATTACGACATGAGTGTACTATATCACCCCGGCAAGGCCAATATGGTTACGGATGCTCTATATCATATGACTATGGGTAGTGTGTCTCATATAGATTAAGCCAAGAAAGACTTAGTGAAGGATTTTCATAGGTTGTCTAGGTTGGGGGTGAGGTTGGAAGATTCTCCGAATAGTGAATTCATGGTCCACCATAACTCTGATTCATCATTGGTAGTTGAGTGAAGTCCAAATAAAACCTTGATAAATCATTGACGGAGATGAAGGAATCGATCCTTGGCAAGCTTAATGAGGCATTCTCATTAGGGGGGATGGTGTTTTGAGGTACCAAGGAAGATTTTGTGTTCCCAAAGTAGATGAGTTGAGAAACAGGATCCTTGAGGAAGCCCATGGGTTCCTCTACTCTATTAATCCGGGTTCTACAAAAATGTAGACCTTAGGGAAGTATATTGGTGGTAAGGTTTAAAGAAGGACATAGCGGAGTTTGTTGCTAAGTGTCCAAACAAGTGAAGGCTGAACATCAAAAGTCGTGTGGCTTACTACAAGAAATCAAAGTTCCTACTTGGAAGTGGGAAGACATCAATATGGATTTTGTAGTGGGTTTACCATGGACTCAAAGGTAATATAACTCTATATGAGTGGTTGTGGATAGGTTGACCAAGTCCGCTCACTTTAGTCCCGTCGAGTCTACTTATTTGGCGGAAGATTATGCTAGGATCTTCATAGATGAGATTGTGTGTCGCCATGGTATTCCGTTATCCATCATATCTGATCCGGGTGCAAAATTCAAATCTAGGTTTTGGAGGTCATTACTAGAAGGGTTGGGTACTAAGGTGAAGTTGAGTACTGCTTTTCATCCTTAAATGGATGGTCAAGCAGAACATACTATTCAAACCCTTGAAGTATGCTTAGGGCTTGTATTATTGATTTCAATGGAAATTGGGATAAGCATTTGCTTTTGGTGGAGTTTGCTTATATTAATAGTTTTTATTCATCCATCTCAATGGCTCCCTATGAAGCCTTGTATGGTAGGAGGTGTAGGACTCCTATTAGATGGTTTGAAGTGGGTTAGCCTTCGCTTCTTATTCCGATTTTATTTACATGACTTTGGATAAAGTTTATATCATAAGGAACCGGTTGCAAATGGCCTATAGTCGGCAAAAGTCTTATGTTGATCATAGAAAAAGGGATTTGGAGTTTGAAGAAGGTGATAAGGTGTATTGTAAAATTTCGCCTATGAAAAGGGTGGTTAGATATGGTAAGAAAGGGAAATTCAGTCCTCATTATGTGGGTCCCTATGAAACCTTGCAAAGGGTCGGTAAGGTGGCCTATGAATTGAAACTTTCTAGTGAATTGGCTTCTGTTCATCCGTTTTCCCATGTTTTCATGCATAAGAAGTGTATCGGTAATCTATTCTTCCTATTGAGGGTATTGGTGTGAAGGATAACCTCTCTTATGAGGAAGTTTCAGTTAAAATTCTTGATAGGCAAGTCAAGAAGTTAAGGAATAAAGAGGTGGCTTTCGTAAAGGTGTTGTGGAAGAATCACCTAGTTGAGGGTGCAACGTGGGAAGCCGAGGCCGACATGAAATCCCGTTACCCTCATCTATTTTATAACTAAGGTTAGTAGTTCTTACTAATAATGAAAATAATGACTAAAAATTGAAGTTGCTTTGATTTTGGTGAAGTCTTGTAAAATGTGCATTTTTGAATAGCTTTACAGTGACCTACAGTGAAGTTGTGCATTTGAACTTGAAATTTTGCTCTTCGGATTTTTTGAGTTATCTTGTGCATTTTGATATGGTGAGTACTTATGAAATGATATGTAGCATGTTGTTAAGTTAAACTTTGACATAATTTCCTCATAAATGCTATGTTGAGCTCTTATAGTTGTGAGAAGGATATTCCTCATAATGTAATGTTGAGCCTTATGTGTAGTAGTTGATGTTTTAAATTGCCTTGTGTAAGAGATATGGTTGATGTTGTTGTATATTGTTGTTGGTTGGGCTGCTAGATTGAGTCTATTCCTTCCATCCAAAGATTTTTAGTGTCATTAGGGGACGAATGTTCCTAAGGGGGGGGGGGATAATGTAACACTTCAAAAATTCAAGACGTGTTCTAGCGCCTAACGTAAGTGTCATAAAGTGTAGACACTGTTTTAAGGTCCATTATAATTATTATAAGTCATTTAGGAAGTCTAGAAACCAAAATGTCCAAGAACGTCCATGACGTCCGAAAATTAGTTGTAGGAGGTACTAGCGTGCCTTAGCCTGTTTGACTAGCTTTTAGGAGTCGAAAATAGATGAAAATTGGTGGAAGCGTTTCTAACATGTGTTTAAGATGATTCATGGTCGAAAAATCTGGGTAAGATTCCCCAAGGACCAACCAAGGGCCCTTGAGGAGGACTCTTGCACGTTGGAGTCAACACTGCCTGGGCAGTGTGCACCCACGAGAGGCAATCGACGATTCGTGTGCGGATCGACGAGGCATCGCGGACAACCATCGACCAAAACTTAGAAAAATTGTTGGAGCCCTTGACTGCACAAGTCTGAAAAAATCAACGAGTGTGCAGCACGGAGGTAGGACTAGTCGTCGACTCACAGACGGACCGTCGACGGGGTCTCGTCTATGAGGGTCCATTTTCCTGCACGTTTTTAAGTTAGTCTTAACTAATTAATTAAAGGGTTTAGTGGTTAGTTAGGGATTAAGGGATGTCTAATTAACTTAATTACCCCCCCCCCCCATATTAAGATCCCAACCCCATTAGTCTAATTACAACTCTCAAAACAAAACTTTCTTCCCTCTCTCTTCTTTCTCTCTCTATTGGAAGACACCATTGAAGACAAGCTAGGGGAGGGATTTGGGGGCTGTAAAGGGACGATTTCACCATCAATTCATCATCAAACATTGAGGTATGGGATATAATTCACCTTTGAGACCTCTTTCCTCAAAGGGTTCCTTCAAAGTATTTTCAGAAGTTGATTTTTCATGTGGGTCTTTCTCAATCTCGAAAATTAAGTTATGAATTGGTTTTTTTATGTTTTCTATTGGATAATATGAAATGATTAACATGTATTCTAACTTAATTATGATATATGTTAAAGGATTGATCTAGTTTGTAGAAGATGACCCTTAACCCTTAACCCTAGGTTTGATCTTGACATGAATTAAATTGTATTTGGTTCAATTAACTTGATCATTGGTTGAATTACTATTAGATGATGTTTTTACATTAATTATGAACAAATTAAAGTAATTTGTGGTCTTTCATGCTAGTTCTTGAGAATATGATCTAGGTTAAGAAGGGAATTGACCTATGTATCTTGTCTTAACCTATGATGTAGTATTGAATTGTGATGTAGTGATTCTTATAGTCTTGTTATCATGTTGATTATTGACTTATGATTATGTATACCCAAATTTGGTTAAATTGAGGGTTTATGGTAAGACCTTTATGATGAACTATGAAGGACACTTGGTAAGTCTTATGATCTCTATCCTCTACTTCAAAATGTAGTTAATAGTGATTAAGTCATGATGTTGTATTGGAGTATGCCTTGTCTTAGGATTGATAGGGTGGTATGATGTTGAATTGAAATGTCTTGATTATGATTGTGAGGTGTTGGCTTCAGATGTAAATGTTATAAGGAGGGTGAATGATTTACCAATGTGTCTTATCATGATATGAAATGTTAATGTGCTAACCTTACCTATATGAATTGTAATGAAAGGATTTATACTCATGCAATTATTATTGAGATATTGATGATGATGATTATACAAGGGGTAGACCCTATGACCTAAACTAAGCTATGATTGATAATAAAGGCTTAAAGACATTTCAAAAAGGGGACTCTAGCTTAGCACCGAGTGAAATTGAGTGAGAAGTGTCCCTTCCGATATAGGGAAGGTAGGACCACTAATGTACTCTTGAGATTGGAGACTATATGCATGTAGCATAAAGAGGGTCCCAACTATATCTCCTAGTTCTTGAAATATATTGCCCCCATAGGAATACTAGATAGTGAATCCACATAGTTGTTATGTTTCATGTTTTGGTACTACTTTGGCAAGTAGTCTGCCTTCCTTTGGTGTAGGGTTTTATGACACCAGACTCCAAATTAGCTCGTGTGGTCTATTTCGGTTAGGAAAAGATGTTCCCAAAAGGTAAAATGAACTAAAGGATTGAACTCTAACTATGATAACCTAAGGGGTCTAGCTTAGTCTAAGTAGGGGTATGGGACTCTACCTAAGCATTGCACTAGTTAGCCTTGAGGGGAGTCTTAGGAGGATGTTCTTATGTATGATTAGCTTATAATGTTATATGACATGTATATGATGAACTTGCACATTGTTGATACTATATGTTGATTATTTCATTTATGAATATGTGTTGGTTTATATTGTTTAAGTAAGATGATATGCATACGTAAATGCCATGTTATGTGAAGTAGGATGTTAGTAATGATTCTTGTTGGGTTACTTGATTGAGTAAGGTTATGGGGCTTTATTTGGTCATTGAACTTATTGATTTGATAGGGGTTCATGGTTAATTGACTTCCTTCTGTTATGTTGAAATATACTCTTATTCATGCTTATTGATTTACATGACTTGTTGATAGAGTTACTTGAGTATGTATCTACTTATATGATATGTATGGTTGACTTTACTAGACTTGATGTTGTAGTTCTTGTAGTGTACATGCCTATGACTTAATGAATATACAATATTGATTGGCTGGTCTTGTTGAATGTGCATAGAGGTTTTAAATGAAAAGTGCATACTTTATGAAATGTCCCTTTTCTTAGCATGATTTCTAAGTATATGTGCATATGGTATCATACTTAGTACAAGTGGCGTACTAAATCCGTTTCTTCCTTTTCCCCATAATTTTAGGTTTCGGTCGTTGAAGTGCTTCAAAAGGAGACTTGAAGACGGCTTGGATCTCTTATTCATCTAAGTCGGGTAGGTCCTCAATTTCCGAGGGTGATGCCACTATATAGTTTATGGAGTTGTTATGCGTTTTTAGACTCTTTCGTTTCTTTCCTTTCAATTGAGTACTATAAATTTGTATGACCTATATGTGATCTTATTGAATTGATGTATGGGCTAGGCAAAAATATGATATACTCTTATTAGATGGTTATGAGATGAGACGACTATTATGACTTGATATTTTCTATGTATATTTATGTGCAATAAAAGTAGAAGACTAAGTAATCTTCCTATACGAAGGGTCTATGTATACTCGATATACATATACATATATATATATATATATATATATATACATATATATATTATGTGGATGCAGAGGTCTATGTAAACCTCCAAGTAGAAGTAATAAAAAGTTTTAAATTTTTCGCTAAATTTGACCTATGAATTTAATGATGTAAACTAAGAGGTTAGTCTTAGTTCTCAAAGAGTACGACGACGCCAGTTATGTCTAGGGGGTAAACCCGGATGTGGTAGAGGTATTAGCATGCCTTAGCCTATTTGACTATCTTTTAGAAGTCGAAAAAGGATGAATATTGGTGAAGGGTTTCTAACATGTGTTTAAGTTGATTCATGGTCAAAACTTCTAGGTACAACTTCCCAAGGACAAAACAAGGTCCCTTGAGGAGGACCCTTGCATTTTGGGGTCAAGGAGTGCCTGGGCAGTGTGCAACCACGAAGAGAGGCGACGGAACGTATATGTGGATCGTCAGGGCATCGATGCCATCTATCGACTAACACTTAGCCGTATACATGAAGGACCTGTTTTGGGAGGTCTCTGAACTCATCGAAAGATGAGCAGCATGGAAGGGGGGGTTAGGTCGTCGACTCACAGACGGACTGTTGGTCGAGGTCTCGTCTGTAAGGGCCTTACTTTGCTGCACGTTTTTAGTTGTTTCCAATTAATTAATTAAGGGGTTAGGTCATTATTTGGGGGTAAAGGTAAGTCTTATTAAGTTTATTGACACCCCATATAAAGACCCCAACCCCATTAAACTAAACTAAACTCTCTTAACTCACAAACCCAAACTCTCTTCCTTATCTCTTCTTTCTCTCTCTAGTGAAGAACACCATTGAAGAGCAAGATAGGGGAGGGTTTAAGGGCTGCAAAGAGTCAAGTTTCACCATCAATCTTAATCAATTAACAAGGTATGAGATCTAATTCACCTTTGAGACCTCTTTCCTCAAAGGGTTCCATCAAATTGATTTCAAAAGTTGGGTTTCCAAGTGGGTCTTTCCAAATCTCGAAATTTATGTTATCAATTGATTTATTTATGATTACTTTTGTATACACTACAAGAATGTGGTGATACAAAGACATTTTCTAAATGTCGTATTAACATGTTAAATGTCACAAATTTGTTTACCGACATTTATTTTACATTTGGATAAAATGTCATAAATTTTAATGTCGGGGATTTTCTTAACATTTAGGTAATTGTCGGGAAGAATTTGTGACATTTAATTTGTGAAATTTAGGTGATTGTTGAAAAGAACTTGCGTCATTTACTTTGCAACATATATGTATATGTTGGTAAGATTAATGACATTTATTTTTTGACATTTATGTGAATGTCGATAAGAAATATATGACATTTATTTTGACATTTAGCTGAATGTTAGTATGAGATATATGACACATTTTTGATATTTAGGTAAATCTCAGTATGAGATATATTTTTGATAATAAGGTAAATATTTGTATGAGATATATGACATTTTTTTATATTTACGTAAATGTCGGTGCATTCAAAACTAATTTCTTCATGATAAGCAAGAAATATTATATAAAGCAAATATTTTCTAATATTATAATAAAAAAACGAAATAGCAATACACAAGTTTTCTGTAGAAGTAAACAATGTCAAAACAAATTCTTTTTTCTATCTCAAGTAAAATTGAGATCTAACTAAATGTAGTAATCTCAACATAAAATCAACTAATTAATTCCTAATTCAAATCAAAATAAAATCTCTAGTAAATTTGCAAGAAATCTTTACGAAATCATTAATACAAAAGTTGACGAGCATGTTGAAGTAGATATTTGACCTCAATTTCCTTAAAAAATCTGCAGAAATGCACATAAGAGAATCTATAACGATATAATAATAGAAATAGATCCCCATTAACTAAAGCAATTTAGGATATCAAAAATGACTATTTGAAACTAATACTCCACAATAATCTAGCATGACTTTCCAAAGTAAAATACAAAATCCCATCACGAAATTCACTTTACCCAGCTCAACGGTTTTCCCGATTTGAGATTAAGTATAATCAGTTAGAATAACTACTTCTTCAAATCAGATAGCTGATGCAGTGACAAACCTTTCTCTTGAAACAGTAGAATCAAAATTGCTAGGTTAGTTTATTCTTATCTAATAACATTGTTATTGTCAGCATACTAAACAAATACCTTTTTGTCTTACTTCATCTATATTTTATGACTATAGCATTGAAGGTGGTATCCCTCTACTTGTTGAGTTGATTGAATTTGTTTATCCAGAGGTGTAGGGAGTAGCTGCAGAATGCGTACAAACATTAGAATTTAAGAATGGTGAAAATTGGAGTAAAAGGGTCAGCAAAACTAGAGCAAAACTAGACACAACTTAGCTACTTGCAGATTACCTGACTAATGGTATATTGAGCATCATGGAGGTCAGTACTATCTAAATAATAAGAACCCTTTAAATCTTATCAAAAGTTGTAGCACAGATAATACAAGTCGTGTGAGATCAAGGAGGAGAGGAAATTAAAGGACTAAATCAGGAAGCTACAATAACAAATCATTCTGTTTCTTTATAAAAAAGAAAAATGAGGATAAAATATTCTACCTAGAGGTCCAATTTTTTCTTCTATTTTTTTGTTTTTAATGAAGGGTGACAGATATGAGATGAGAGATAGTCATAACTTCAGTTTGTGATTCAGAAGTTGGTATAGATATGCAAAGAATCATGAATCAGGAACATAAAACTAATGGAGCATTATAGTGAACCCAAACATGATCATGTCTATCTATAATCATATTGGCATTTAAATAAAATTAAACAAGCCGTCAATATCGGAATTCAAACATTTACTCAAGCATCCAAGTAAGAGGCAACAGTTGTTAAGACTAGGAAATATTAATGATAAGATGACTAGATTCTGTTGGGAGACAAGCTGATCTTAGCTACTAATCTAGGCTCAAATACGACTGTTATATTTTAAAGACCTCACATATTTCCAACCAAATTAAAGGAACTTGGGATGGAAGAAAACTACGATTACAATAACGATAACTCAAACCAAACAAGTACGAATAACTCCAAATACAAGTAGCAACTAAAACTAAATAAACTTATATAAGATAGGAGAATCAAAAAGAAGTTCAAACATATAGATGGATTATCAATACTTGGAACTAAAATACTAAACAAAACTGTCAGACCTTATGTTTAAAAAGCAGTAAGTAAGCTGGGAGTTAAAAGACATAAAAATCCGACCCACTTGTAGTGTTAACATTGAGCTAAAAAGGTCTTTTATGTTAACCACGATGCATAAAAAACGCTGAGACGAGGAAACACAAACTATAACAACATTTAACCATGAAAGTCCCATGAAATAGTAGTAACAAAATGTAAGAAATGAATTAGATAATGAACTCAGTCTGCGATTTTATATTTGTAGTGTCTTGCTGGTGCAAAATTGATATAAATCAGTTGAATATAGAATCGAATAAATCACGGGGAATGATTGAAATATAAGACAATGACATGTTCTTCTTAACTTTAAGTAGAAAAAGATCGCGAAGCAAACATAAATTAAGTAGTAAAGAACTCTAATTTCACTTAGTCATAATTGTTCACCTAGAAGAGAAAAAAACTAATTAAATTTACACTACCTTATGATCAAAGTCCGCCATCCTTAGAACTATAGGAACAAATATTGGTAGGTCACCCGAAGTTTGTATTCTATGAGCATGATTTTGATATGCTCCTGAATCATTAAGCATGGCCAAAAGGTTTGTTACGAGACACTGGCTCTGACAATATTTTAAAATGAAAAAAAAGTAGAAGTTGAGCGGATGATAATTTTGAATATGGAAGTTTAAAATTGCAGCAAGATATACCTGTATTTTAAGAAGTTTTCTCAACAATATCCATTGATTTCAGAGAATCTGCTAGCTTGTTTGACTCTAAAGATTCTTCGTCCGAACTAACATTCTTAGGATAAAATCTTTATCAAAAATCACTATCATATGTCAGGAGAAAGATCCATTAGAAAAAGGAAAAAGGAACTTAATGTTGTTACTGATTATCATTAGTATTCTAATGCAACTTATCTCACTCTGTTATGAAAAGAAGGTATTGACCTGTCCTTTATATACCTTTCCTATGTGAAATAGCCGAGGAAAAGCTCCCCGGCAAATCTATTTTGCTTGAAAAGCCTCTGTTATTCTGCGAAAATAGTAGCTTGTGTCTGTCCAGACTACTTCCCCTGTATAACCAAAATGAACCTACTATTTTTAGTATTTTTCACATCCGGGTACAATATATAACAAAACAAAGAGGAAGATGAAGAAATAAACAGATTGGAGGAACAAGAATACTAGAGATTGAAAACATTATTAAATTACGTAACATTTATCTCAAGAAAATTTAGCGACTATTCCTATGAAAGAAGCATAAGCAAGATGAGAAAATGATAGAAATACCCATATAAATATGGCTATCGGCCATATTTAGGAAATAGGAGGCCCCAAATACTATAGCAATAATTCATGAGAAAAAATAAAGCTTAATTGTCAGGACTCGGATTCTGGAATCCAAATCGCGACCGGCATCGTTAACCTCTCAGAGGTCGCAGACAAGCCTCTTCTAGCTTTCATCACATTCATATAGTTAAATTTGCAAAAAAGTTTAAAACTTTTAAAACATAATGAAGTATACATAGACTTCATATAATTTCTACATAGATTAATATTCTACTAAGCTCAAATTAAAACAACCATCTGCAATTGATGAATCAATTCAAATTAAAAGATCAATATATAATGTAATATTTTGCCAAAACGGACATAACACAAAGCTTCTAAATAAACGTCTGAAAAGAAACGCTAGGGACAACATCCACTAGCTATGTCTAAAGTACTAAGCTAGATAGATAATGTAGCATCCTTGAACATCAAGAGGACCTACCAAAGTTTGGAGATCGACAATCCAAACAACTTCGATGATTCTTCAACCTTGTCTCTGACCTGCACCTATAAAGATAATAATAGTATAGGGTTAGTACACACTTGTACTAAGTATGGGTATATGCACACATGCACATAAGGACTATGCATGATCAAGGAAAGCTCTTCCTATAACAACATGCCATTTATGGAAAGTGACATCACTAGACTTTGCTAATTCGTTATTTGTGAATTGTGGTATGAATATGACGTATTTTAATGCATTCAAAGCACACAACTCATTTTCTATATGAATACAAGACCTTAGTGTAACATTCTGGGAAATTACATGTCTAGTGAAGAGCCCAATAGGTCTTTAAGAATGTATATTGGGGGTACATAGGCATCCCAATGCCCAATATTGAGAAATATTGGGCATAGTTTAGAAAATTGGCTAAAGGGTATTAGCCAATTTCTTTATAATGACCAAATAGGCAAAATATTGGGCATATTAGAAAATATTGGCTTAAAAGGGTGTTAGCCAATTTTCTAACATTAATAAGCTTGTTTAAGAAATGTACCTGCAATGAAGACCATAAGCTAAAAGAAAATCCATTCATAATAGTTTCACACAAAGTACTAGGAATCCAAGTGTCAAGCCTACTACCATTCCACATGACGATTTAAAATGATCATGTAGATTAAGGAGTGCCCAAGGACATAGTGAGGATCCTTGGGACAGTAAGTGAACATTTCCAAATGAACCATAAATAATAGTTAGTTAGGAAAGCGCAAGCAACCCATGTGCAAGCCCATGTGCAAGCACATGGGGAGAAACGGCCAAGAGGGGACCACCCTAACAAAATTTGGTTAGGGTAGTTAGGGGGTAGGCGTGCACATGGGTTCATCCATGTGGGGCCTAGCTCTCTAACTAATTCTAGACTCTAACCTACAGACCTATCTAACTAATTAACCTAGGACTAACCGAGATGGACCAATTAGTGCACCCGACAACCTAAGACTTAATCGGGTTCACACTAACCTAGTACTAGTTAAAGAGACAACCTAGTACCTAACCTAGGATTGTCCAAAGAGTTAGTTAAGTACCTAATGACTTAAGGGTACTTTATTAATTAACTTAGGTCACCTAATTAATTAAATTAGTCATTTAATTAATTAATTTAAATGGTCAAAACGAAATCCTTTCACTAACCTAGTATAATTAATGAAACATCCTAGTACTTAACCTAGGATGGTCCTAAAGGAGTTGATTATGGTTCCAATGACTTAGGGGTACTTTAGTACTTACCCTAGGTCCCTAAATTAATTAAATTAAGGATTTAATTAATTAATATAAATTCAAAATTTTTACCGAAACCATAGTTTACACAAATTTCAAGATTTGACTAAGTGTTATGTTTTCCTATTTCTAGTCAATCTGGGAGGGGCTTTTTATTAATTAACTAATTAATTTATTTAATTAACTTAATTTACCTGAGTTGAATGAGTCAAGGTCAGTTCCTAAGACTTAGAATCATATTCAAACACTAATAATTTCACAACACAAATCAATGAACGAACGAAAGCCAAAAATGGGAAAAGTTTCCATCGCGTTCTAGGGCAATTCCAAGGTTTCTTCAAGTTTTTGTTCAAGGTGGTCTTCGTAGATTAAGATCTACTTAAGGTATGGGTTTATATCCCGGAATTCTTTCTCAAAGAGTACATTCCTTTGGACGATTCATGAGATCTTGAAAACTAGGGTTGTTCCCATCGTTCTCGTCGAACTTCCTTTCCCTAGTATCCTTGTACGATTTCAATGTTGAATAGGTTAGAGATTATTTTGTTGGTATGTGGTGATGGCTGATCTTAATGTGCAGGATTCTTGAATTATGAATGTCAAATTAACCTATGAAATTGTAATCGTATGAAGTTAAATGTTTACATTGTGAATTAAGAATCGAAGATATTCTAGTTACGTCCGTAAATGTTTAAGTGTTGATGTCTTTGACCGAATGTTGAGTTTTCGTTATTGTGACGTTATGAAGATTTTATATTCATCAAATGTTAATGATGTTGTCCAAGATGTTAAAAAACATTATCCCTAAAGTCATGAACTAATATTGGTTAAAAGGACCTCCATGAATTCACATCTTGAGTGTATTTTTTATCTTATGCCAATAAATTGTCTAACAGTACATTGTTCCAAAAGGATGCATGCAAATGGATATAAATTTATGTTAAATGATTAAAGTATTGGCTAGTGGTTCATACATATTAAATTTAAATATGAACACACGTTAAATTGGCTTATGCCAACAAAAATGGTTATGTAGTTTAATATCCAAGTGTTTAGGCCAAGACTAATCATATGCCAATCTCTTGTAGTTAGAGTAAAGAAATGACCACATAAGCACTTCTAAACTAATTCAATAAACCCATATCCAAGAGCATGCCATTCATTGGGACAACTCCCAACATGTTCTACAAGAATGATATATGAACTTATGAAACTCATTGAATGAAGTGCTCATCGTCCATAATTGATGATATAAAGCTACTACACTAAAGTAAGTAATTAACGTTAGAAATAACATAACTAATGAGGTTTAAGTTAAAGAAATGACCATAATGAGGTTTTAATGGAAGTGAGACAAGCCTCACTTACACCTAAGCTACTATGTTAAAAATACTCACGAATGAAGGTGTTAGAATGTGTGAGACTAGTCTCATTAACACCAAAGGTTGATATATAAGGATAATTCACATTTCATCAATGTAAAGTAAGGATGACAATTCATCAATAGATTAAGTAAATCTCAATCTAGAAGCAAGCTTCCATAATATTTAAGTCAACTCTAAAAGATAAAGAATATAATGAAAGTGAGCAAAGCACCGATAGACTAGTTATGAGCAGGTGCTTAAACGTGTAGGTCTCATGAGACGAGGCTACCACCTAGGTTGATAAATAGTATCCTTAAGTCTCTAATCTTTGAACTATGTCTAGCCAACATAGGTACTAGCTTGTGGTTTCCACCTAAGAGAGCTAGGTATGTTTGGATTGCACCTTGGCCAGTGAGATCACCTCTTTTCGGTGTGGGGTAGACATTGGATTTCATGTCTAGCTCACATGATCTATGTTGGTTAATGCTCAAAACATTTTCTTGGTTCACTATAGCAGTGAGCCACTCCTTTTCGGTGTGGAGTGAACACTTGAGATGGATTCGCCTTAGCCCGGAATCACCCATTTTCGGTGTGGGGCAGATACTGGACTTCATAAGTAGCTCACATGATCTAGATTTATTTTAATCGGTGAATCACCTACTTTCGGTGTGGGGAAGACAGTGGATTTCATGTTAGCTCGTCTGATCTTACTTATAAAGATGTCTCTATGCAAGCAAGAAAGAATGATAATGGAACGTATTTTCAAAGTGCGCTATGAAGAAGATCTTAAGAATGTCAATTGCCAATATCAATACTTATGAAGTTTCAACAAATAATGGGCAAGGCCAAATAAGATTGGCTTATAATGACTTCCTATATGATGACAATAAAGGGAGTAGAAACATAATGACAACTAAAAGCCTCATAACTTCCCTAACATGAAAGTAATGACATAGATGGCATAGCAAATAGAGATTGGCTTATGAAATGTTAATGGATACATAAAGTAACAAATGACTCATTGTAAGGTAGTGAAATCATTCCCTAGTCCTCAGATTACTTACTTGATTCATTGTTGGTATGGGACTACAATGAATCATTGCACTTGTAAGTAAAACATAGCATCAAAGGAATCATTGAACTACACAACAACAAGAAGAAAAAGACTAAAAAAATCCAAGTGTAAAAAAAGGGGCTCTCGGGTTTGTCATAGCAAAATTTCAAATTTTCGCTCGAGTTGTTCTAAAATTATGTTGATGATTCTAATATTTCGTAATCACATATAAAATGAGTTGTGTGCTTTGAATGCATTCATACCACAATTCACAAATAACGAATTAGGATAGTCTAGTGAAGTCAATTTCCAGAAATGGCATGTTGTTTAGGAAGAGGAGCTTTCCTTGATCATGCATAGCCTTATGTGTATGTGTGCATACACTCATACTTAGTACAACTATATACTAATCCTATACAATTTAATATTTGTATAGGTGCAGGTCAGAGAGCAGATTGAAGATTCATTTCAGCGGTTTGGACATCAGCGTTCTCCAGACCATTTGGTATTTCCTGTTGATTTAAAGGATGCTATAGTTTTTAGTCTAGTGTTACTTTTAGAAATAGCTAGTGGATGTTTTCCCTAGCGTTTCTTTCATACGTTTATTCGAAGCTTTGTAATAAGGCCGTTTTGGCAATGTACTATGATATGTTATTCTTTGATTTGAATTGATTCCATATTTATTGGATGGTTGTTTCTTTACTTTGAGCTTAGTATATGACGTAACTATGTAATAACTATATGAAGTCTATGTATACTTCAAATGTTTTAAAAAGTTTTAAATTTTTCTACTAAAATTAACCATATGAATGTGATGAATGCAAGAAAAGTCTTGTCTGCAACCTCCGAGAGGTCAACGACGCCGGTTGCAATTTAGGTTCCAAAATTCGGGTCGTGACAAACGTGGTATCAGAGCATGAAGTTAAATAACCTAGGAACTAAAGCTCAAAACTACCACATTACATAGCTTCTAGCTTATGGTTGTGAAGCGCGCCATAATCATTACTTAGAGACTACGCAATGATAGGAAATCTTCCCTTCTTCTACTCTTTATCATGCTATATGGAATTGTTACATCAAGTGTCATTAAAGAATTTCACTCTCTTCTTGTCTCTACGTGTAGAAAATGATATGAGGAGAAATGCAGGCAGGAGAGTTGGTGAGGCAGCTGCTGGAGGAAACCAAGCTCCTCCTCAAGCCCTAGCTGTTGCAGCTCAAGTGCCTGTCAACCCAGCTTGATTGACAGATGGTGAAGTGAGGGAGGCATTGGTGCAGATGGCACAGACCATCACCACTCAGGCCCAGGCCATCACGGCTCAAGCCCCAAGAGAGGGTGCTCCCAAAGAGAACCCGCATGTTGGCACCATGGCTAGAAGGTTGAGGCACTTTACCAGAATGAATTCCCCAATACTACAGATCTAAGAACAATGAGGATCCTCATGAGTTCGTGGATGAGGTCCACAAGATACTATGTGCCATGGGAGTTGATGAGGAGGCAAAGGTTGAATTGACTGCATATCAGCTCAAAGACGTGGCACAGGTTTGGTACCGGATGTGGGAAGATGGCCGAACACTAGGAGATGTTCCCATAACTTGGAATGTTCTCAAGACTGCCTTTCTGGAGAGGTTCTTTATCAGAGATCAAAGGGAATCCAAAGTTAAGAGTTCATCAACCTGAGACAAGGAAGTAAGTCTATCAAGGAGTATTCCTTGAAATTCATTAAACTCTCAAAGTATGCTTCTTCTCTGGTGGCAAATAGCAGGGACAAAATGAGCAGGTTTGTGACTGGAGTGTCTGAGGATCTAGTGGAAGATTGTTGGGCAGCCATGTTGCATGACAACATGGATGTGTGCAGGTTGATGGTGCATGCTCAGCAAGTGGAGGAGAGCCGCCGTAAGAGGAGAGTTCATGAAGGCAAGAAGCCTAAGACTGTGGATCAGACTGGTTCTAGCTCGGGTAGGGGATCATTTGGAGTCCAGAACAGGCCTAAGTTCAGAAGGCATTCAAGTAATTCTGCTTCTTCAGGAAATTTGAATGCCAAAGTGAACAAGTCTGGCCCCAGAAAGGGCAATGATCAGAACATCCAGCCAAATAGAAAGCCTTGTAGTAAATGTGGACGTTCTCATGGAGGTGAATGTTTAGCAGGTACTAACGCTTGCTTTGGGTGTGGCAAGAATGGACAAATGGTCCGAGATTATCCTCAAGTGATGAATCAGGCCAAGACAAATGCTCATCCTCGGCCGAATGCAAATGTTGCAGCCGAACCTCATAAGAGGAACTGATTTTAGGCACTGAAAGGTAGAGAAGAGCAAGAGAGTCATTTGATGTAGTCACGGGTACGTTGTATGTCTTTACTATTGTTAGATCTAGGATCCACTCTATCATTTGTTACTCCTTTGGTAGCTAGTAGATTTGATGTGTTTCCTAAAATCTTGCATGAGTCGATTCTAGTAAGTACTCTCATAGGGGACGGAATAAGAGTAGAAAGAGTGTATAAAAATTGCCCAATTCACATCCTTGATAGACTCACTCACGCTTATCTTGTGGAACTAGCCATGCTCAATTTTGATATAATCTTGGGTATGGATTGGCTCCATAAGTGTTATGCCACAATAGACTGTCGAAATAGGGTAGTGAGGTTCCAGTTTCCAAATGAGTTAGAGCTGGAATGGGAAGGGCGTGGTTCAAGTCCAGTCGGCCAAATTGTTTCACACTTAAAGGCCAATAAGATGATAGCTAAGGGGTATTTATACCACTTAGTTAGACTCAATGACTTAGATCAAGAAGTTCCTACCATAGACTCCGTGTCAATAGTGAATGAGTTCCCAGATGTCTTTCCGGAGGATTTACCATGAGCCCCTCATGAACATGAGATTGAATTTGGTGTTAATTTATATCCGAACACCAAGCCAATTTCTATTACCCCGTATAGGATGGCACCAGCTGAACTAAAAGAGTTGAAGTTGCAGTTAAAAGATCTACTTGATAAGGGCTTCATCCATCCAAGCATTTCCCCATGGGGTGCTCCAGTGTTGTTCATAAAGAAAAAGGATGGAAACTTTAGAATGTGGATCGATTATCGACAACTCAACAAAGTCACTATAAAGAATAAGTACACTCCTCCCAGTATCGACGATCTATTCGACCAACTCCAAGGTTCAAGTTTCTTTTCCAAGATAGACCTTCGGTCAGGCTATCATCAGCTTAGATTGAGGCGAGAAGGTCCCTAAGACGTCCTTTCGTACTAGATATGGGCATTATAAGTTTTTGGTCATGTCATTCAGTCTCACTAACGCACCAGCCACGTTTATGGACCTTATGAATAGATTCTTTCGTGAGTACCTTGATTCCTTTGTCATAGTATTCATAGTGACATTCTCATATACTCTAAGTCTAGAGAAGAGAATGAAGTACACTTAAGAAAGACATTGCAAGTACTCAGAGTACATCATCTGTATGCAAAGTTCAACAAATGTGAATTCTGGTTGAGATCAGTGACCTTTCTTGGTCACGTTGTGACCGACTAGGGTGTTAAGGTTGATCCAGAAAAGGTTGAACCAGTGAAGATTTGGCCGAGACCCCTCACCCTCACAAATATTTGGAGTTTCTTGGGTTTGGCTAATTATTATCGCAGGTTTGGGGAGGGGTTTTTCACTATTGCTGCCCCGCTCACAGCCTTAACGAAGAAGAAGGTTAAGTTTTAGTGGTCTGAAAAGTTTGGAAAGAGCTTTCAAAAGCTCAAAGACCGACTCACTTCAGCCCACCGCTTACATTGCCGAGGAGTGGTGGAGGGTATGTGGTTTATTTTGATGCTTCTCGAGTAGGTTTGGGATGTGTTCTTTTCCAGGGAGGAAAGGTAATTGCATATGCTTCCAGGCAGTTGAAAGTCCACGAGAAGAATTACTCTACTCATGATCTTGAGTTAGGTGTTGTGGTCTTTGCATTAAAACTTTGGAGGCATTATTTATATGGTGTACATGTTGATGTATTTACTGACCATAAAAGTCTTTAGTATTTTTTTACGCAGAGAGAGTTAATTCTTCGTCAGAGGAGATGGCTAGAGCTGCTTACAGATTATGACATGAATGTTCATTATCACCTAGGTAAGGCCAATGTAGTGGCTGATGCGTTGAGCCGTTTGAGCATGGGCAGCGTGGTTCATATTGAAAATGAGAGGAAGGAGCTGGTTAAGTAGGTACACCAATTGGCTAGATTGGTGTACGGCTGGTAGATACACCAAATGGGGGTGTTTCTGTTCATTCCAGTTCTGAATCTTCATTTGTTGTAGATGTCAAATCCAAGCAGCACCTTGACCCAGTACTCATGGAGTTGAAACACTCAGTGTTTTCCCTAGGAGGGGATGGTGTACTCAAGTACCAGAAAAGATTATGTGTGCCCAATGTTGATAATTTGAGGCATAATATTATTGCAGAGGCCCATGGCTCCATGTATTCTATTTATCCAGGTTCTACAAAAATGTATCATGACCTTAAAAAGGTCTAATTGTGGAAAGGTATGAAGCGTGATATCTCAAAGTTTGTGGAGGTGTCCAAATTGCCAACAGGTTAAGATCGAACACCTTAAACCTAGGGGTCTCAACCAGTTGATTGAGATCCCAACTTGGAAGTGGAAGGCTATCAATATGGATTTTGTGGTTGGTCTGCCAAAGACTAAGAAAATACATGATTCTATTTGGGTTATTGTTGATAGGATGACTAAGTCTGCTCACTTCATTCCTGTGAAGTCTACTTACAGGGATGAAGACTATGCCAAGCTGTATATTTATGAGATAGTGAGATGGCATGGGATTCCTCTGTCTATCATTTCGGATAAGGGAGCCTAATTTACTTCTCATTTTTGGAGATCTTTCAAAAAGAGCTTGGCTACCCAGGTGAAGCTCAGTACTGCTTTTCATCCCCAGACGGATGGACAAGTAGAGTGTACTATTCAGACCCTTAAAGACATGCTGAGAGCATGTGATATTGACTTCAAGGGGAGTTGGGATGATCACTTGCCGCTGATTGAGTTCTCCTATAATAATAGCTATCATTCCAGCATTGGAATGTCACCTGTTGAGGCACTATATGGCAGGAGATATAGGTCTCCAGTTGGCTGTGGAGAAGGTGAGAATGATCAGGGATAGATTGACTATTACTTACAGTCGTCAAAAATCCTATGCAGATAATAGAAAGAGAGCTCTTGAATTTGAGGCGGTTGATCAAGCCTACCTAAGGATATCACCCATGAAAGGGGTGATGAGGTTTGTTAAGAAATGGAAATTGAGTCTGAGGTATATAGGTCCTTATTAGATATTGTATAGGGTAGGAAATGTTGCCTACGAACTGATTTTACCACAAGACATGGCTTCTGTTCATCCAGTTTTCCACGTTTCAATGCTTAAGAAGTGTCTAGGTGATCCAGCATCCATCCTTCCTATTGAGGGGTTAGAAGTTGATGCGAACCTTTTTTATGAAGATGTTCCAGTTTAAATTTTAGATCGCCAAGTGAAGCGGCTGAGGAACAAGGAGGTTTCCGCCGTTAAAGTATTATGGAGGAACCACCTTGTTGAGGGAGAAACATGGGAGGCTGAGGCCGATATGAGATCCCATTACCCTCACTTGTTCAGTTCTTGAGGTTAGATATACTCTTCCTAAGTCTAGTTTTTGTTTAAGAAACTCTACGTTTTAGTGCATTAGTCGATTTTGGTGTTTTAAGTCCCTAATCGTACGTTTTAATAATTGAACTATTTGAGCTAAAACGGAGTCATGTTTGCATTCATGTTGCTGTTTTTTTTTGGTATAGCGTAGACATGATTTTTGTGTTGCATAAATTGTGATGTGCATTAAGTTAAGTGTGATTGAGAAGAAAGTTCCTCAATCTCAAATATGAAGTTTCAGATAAGCTTGAATGATATGCATCATCCAAATAAGTGTGAATCAAATATTCACAGAGAAGTAAAGTTCAAGCATGTTAAAGTATTTTCGGAAATCACTCTCTTTATGTTAAATGATGTGTAGTGTCATTCGGGAACTAATGTTCCTAAGGGGGGGATAGTGTAAAATTCTGGGAAATTACATATGTAGTAAAGAGCCCAATAGGTCTTTAATAATGTGTATTGGGGGTACATAGGCATCCCAATGCCCAATATTGAGAAATATTGCAAACTTCTATATAATGCCCAAATAAGCAAAATATTGGGCATATTAGAAAATATTGGCTTAAAAGGGTGTTATCCAATTTTCTAACACAAATGAGCTTGTTTAAGAAATGTACCTTCAATGAAGACCCTAAGCTAAAAGAAAATCCGTTCAGAATAGTTTCACACAAAGTACTAGGCATCCAAGTGTCAAGCCTAGTACCATTCCATAAGACCATTTAAAATGATTTTGTCGATTAAGCAGTGCCCAAGGACATAGTGAGGATCCTTGGGACAATAAGTAAGCATTACAAAATGAACCATAAGTAATAGTTATTTAGGACAGTACAAGCAACCCATGTGCAAGCACATGGGGAGAAACGGCCAAGAGGGGACCACCCTAACTGAATTTGGTTAGGGTAGTTAGGGGGAAGGCGTACACAAGGGTTCACCCATGTGGGCCTAGATATCTAACTAATTATAGACTCTAAACTACTGCCCTATCTAGCTAATTAATCTAGGATTAACCTAAATGGACCAATTAGTGCACCCGACAACCTAATACTTAACCGGGTTGACACTAACCTAGTACTAGTTAAAGAGACAACCTAGTACCTAACTTAGGATGGTCCAAAGAGTTAGTTAAGGTCCTAAAGACTTAAGGGTACTTTATTAATTATATTAGGTCACCTAATCAATTAAATTATCCATTTATTTAATTAATTTAAAAGGTCAAAATGAAATTCTTTCACTGACCTAGTATAATTCAAGAAACATCCTAGTACTTAACCTAGGATGGTCCTAAAGGAGTTGATTATGGTTCCAATGACTTAGGGGTACTTTAGTACTTACCCTAGGTCCCTAAATTAATTAAATTAAATATTTAATTAATTAACATAAAAAATGTTGATGTCACGACCCAACCCGATGGGCCGTGACTAGTGCCCGTTTTGGACACTCACATACAGACCTGCTAAGTATAACCAACTGAAACTAAGACAATATGGAATTTAATCAAATCAAGACAACCTCAACGCCATATATATATAAAGTGGACCTTTCTCATAAGGAGTCATAACCATTCAACCATAACAACATACGCGAGCCGACAAGGCCGCCACTATCCAAAGCATAATAGCATACGCAAGCCGATAAGGCTGCCACTACACAATACACAATGATGTACGCAGCCGACAAGGCTGCCCCTGTACAAGCGGACATCCCAAACAAACCATGTCCAGACCATTATCCAAAACATATATATACAACCCACATAATGTCGACAGACCTCTAAGAGTATAGTAGGGAAACTCGATGGGACAGGGCCCCGCCATACCCATAGACAAGCAAAAGACTACATAAAAAGTTATGTACCAAAACGACTGGGCTCCAGAACAGTGGAGCTCTCCCAATAAGCAGAGTAGATATCCTAGGCGGGAGGATCACCGAACTGTGCGTCTACACCTGCGGGCATGAAACGCAACCCCCCGAGGAAAGGGGGTCAGTACGGACAATGTACTGAGTATGTAAAGCATAAGGTAAAGATGACAGGATACCAACATGATAAGTCGAAACAAGATATTTCTACACATGTACCTTTTAAGTGAAAATCATGCATATCTTTAACATATAAGGTGCCCAGCTTCCCTAGTAAGGGACTCGGCAAAATAATCATCATATATATATACATCATACGTACCCGGCCCTCTAGAGAGGGACTCGGTGAAATAGTCATCACATGATCTCCATCATCATCATCATCATAAACATCCTCATCACCAATCATATATATAATATACATACCCGGCCCTCTAGTGAGGGACTCGGTGACATATGCAAGAAACTCCGCACGAACATTACCCGGCCCGGGACTCGGTGAAATGATAAATGACTCTATGCACGAGCAGAATATTATGAGCAACCATATGCAATTAAAATCATTTCTTATAACTCAATAGAACAATGAACGTGAACCAGCACGTTTTATCAAGATTATGAACCTTTAATACGATATGGACACGTAAAATCTCAATGACTCTAAGAAGCACTACCATAGATATGAGAAATCATCATAGCCTTAGGCATAGCCGATATATAGAGGAATAGTTGTGGAAGCAAGAATATACGTCACCTAGACGCTCTAGAAATAAGTATCAAACCTGTCCGTTATTCGCTCATTTTTAAAAGTCATGCCAAACAAAGAAAGAAAGGATAGCGTTACATACCGTATAGTCGAGCCGCACGTCCAATATTTACTACTCAAGCTATTAATCTATAACAAGCAACAATCGTGCCGCAATTAGATAAACGTCGCGCTTTACTACTTATTGTAAGCTAGCTAATAATCTAACGAAAATCCGGCAGCACTTCCCCTATTTTCCTTACTTCGTCCCAATCCGACAACAACCCAAATTATCCACAGCAATACTAATAACACATATAACGCAACGAATCATATTAAACAGCCCCCCCCCCCAAAACAGTTCCGTCTCGGCAACCATAGTAACGAAGCAACGACACACCGAGCGATAACTCGTTTTATAATTCGCAACACATCTACCTTATCCTATTCATCCTTTGGAGTATATACCCATAATCACAATAACATATACATAACGCCAAAACAGAATTTCCCACAGTTTGCTTTAATCAAAACAGCCCAATCACTAACACGACACCACTAATCATCCGATTATGGTTTCCGTTCATACTTAGCACATTCAATAACTAAAACAAACTTCCTAAGATACTGGTCACGCCCCCTTCTTAACATTAATGGATAATTAACAAAGGTATTCTAAGGAATTAACACACCAAGCAAAGAGATTACTAACCAAATTCATTGCAGCTGCTGGCCAAGAGTTGCATGGTTGGTTTTCTCCATTTCCATGGCTGCCTAAGCCAAGTGGTGATGAAGATGATATGTTGCAATGCATTTCACCACCTCATTTATAATATGAAGTGGAGGCAGCCCCCCTCTACACGTGTCCCACTAAGGCCAGCTCCCAATCTGATTCCTTTTAATTTGCCTTGAGTGGTGGGGCCCACTAGATTAATTTAATCCTAATCAGCCACTAATTAATCCCTCACTTAAAGTTAATGGCACTTACATTAGCCAAATCATACTTAATATCACATTTGGAATTAACATCCTTGCCTAATATTTCTTTTATCACTTGGAACTTAAAATAAAATCTCATTCCCTGGACTTACATCTACTAGTTCATGACACGCACTACGTATAAAAATACGAGGCATAACATCCTTCCCCCCTTAGGAACATTTCTCCTCGAATGTTAAGTTAGCTCTTACAAAAAAAAATCCCAGCGAGGTCTCTTTAACAGTTATACCTATCAACCTGCATTCCGTAACTTACAGATGCCTCACAGAGTCACAACTTACTACATAATCTCGTTTATCAATCAATATAGTCAAGCTAGGAATTGAATTACCTGCAGGTACGGGAAACAAGTAAGGATACTTATTCTTCATTTCGTCTTCCACTTCCCAAGTCATCTCTTCCCTATTATTATTTTGCCACAACACTTTGACGGAAGCCACATCCTTAGTACGTAACCTTCTAACCTGGCGATCAAGTATAGCTACGGGTTTCTCCTTATATGACAACTCCTCTGTTACCTAAACATCATCTACAGGGAATACTCTAGAAGAATCACCAATACATTTACGTAGCATCGATACATGGAAGACTAGATGTACCGCCTCCAAATCAGATTGTAGATCCAACTCATAGGCAACCTTGCCTATCCTACGAACAATCTGATAAGGCCCAATGTAGCTCGGACTGAGCTTCCCCTTCCTGCCGAATCTCATCACACCCTTCATGGGTGATACCTTCAGGAATACCCAGTCACCAATCTGAAACTCCAAATCTCGATGCCGATTATCTGCATATGACTTCTGTCGACTCTGGGCTGCTAATAATCTTTCTTGAATAAGCTTCACCTTGTCAACAGCTTGCTGAATCATATCCGGGCCTATTAACTTAGTCTCGCCAACATCAAACAAACCAATAGGTGACCTGCACTTCCTCCCATATAAGGCCTCGTACGGTGCCATCTGGATACTAGAATGGTAGCTATTATTATACGCAAACTCAATGAGCGGCAAGTCCTCATCCCAGCTACCTTTGAAGTCAATAATACAGGCCCGCAACATATCTTCTAATGTCTTAATAGTACGCTCAGCCTGCCCATCAGTCTGAGGGTGAAATGATGTGCTAAGGTTCACCTGTGTCCCCAATCCCTTCTGAAATGATCTCCAAAAGTTGGTTGTAAATTGAGCTCCTCTGTCTGATATAATGGACCTGGGAACCCCATGAAGTCTCACTATCTCCCTGACATACAACCTCGCGTAATCTTCAGCCGAATAAGTAGTCCTGACTGGGAGAAAATGGGCCGATTTCGTCAGCCTATCTACAATAACCCATATAGAGTCATACTTCCGTTGAGTGCGAGGTAAGCCTGTAATGAAGTCCATATTAATCATCTCCCATTTCCAAGTCGGGATCTCTATCTCCTGTAATAATCCACCAGGCTTTTGATGTTCGATCTTGACTTGTTGACAATTCGGGCACTGAGCAACAAACTCCGCTATGTCCTTTTTCATGCCATCCCACCAGTATAAGCATCTGAGGTCATGATACATTTTTGTTGACCCTGGGTGAATAGAACCACGGGCAGAGTGTGCCTCTCCCATAACCTGCCGTCGTAGCCCCGCAATATCGGGTACACACAATCTGCCTTCATATCGTAACACTCCGTCAGGTGTAACCTTAAATGGGATCTTTTCCTTTTGAAGAGCTGCATCTCTATACTGTGCCAGAATAGGGTCCTCGTATTGGTGTCTCTTTACCTCATCTATGATTGAGGACTCAGCAACCTCTCAATAGAAACTCCACTATCTTCAGAATTAGCCAGACGGACTCCAAGGCTGGATAGCCGCTGAATCTCCCGAACCATCTCCCTCCTTTCTGGTTGTACATTTGTCAAGCTACCCATGGACTTACGGCTAAGAGCATCTTCTACAACATTCGCTTAACCTGGATGATATAGAATATCAACATCATAACCCTTTAGCAACTCTAACCACCGCCTCTGGCATAAGTTCAGCTCCTTCTGTTTAAAGATATATTGGAGACTCTTATGATCTGTATAGATGTCCACATGGACACCATATAAATAATGCCTCCATATCTTCAAGGCATGAACCACGACTGCTAACTCCAGATCGTGAGTAGGATAATTCTTTTCATGCTTCCTAAGTTGTCGGGAGGCATAGGCTATAACTTTGCCATGCTGCATCAATACACATCCTAGCCCAACACCCGAAGCATCAGAATAAATAACATAGCCGTCTGGTCCCTCCGGAAGAGTTAGGACTGGAGCTGTAGTCAATTTGTCTTTCAATAGCTGGAAGCTTCGCTCACAAGCATCAGTCCACTGGAACTTGTCTGCCTTTTGAGTTAGCCTTGTCAAAGGCGCTGAAATTGAGGCAAACTTTTCTACGAATCTCCTGTAGTTTCCTGCTAACCCCAGAAAGCTGCGTACCTCAGTAGGTGTCGTAGGTCTGGGCCAAGTCTTTACCGCCTCAATCTTCTGCGTGTCTACCCGAATACCATCAGCTCCAATAATATGCCCCAAGAATGCCATTGAAGTCAACCAGAACTCGCACTTAAAAAACTTAGCATACAACTTCTGCTGCTGAAGCACCCTAAGTACCGTCCTTAAATGGTCTGCATGCTCCTCTTCTGAACGTGAATAGACCAGAATATCATCTATAAATACAATAACAAACATATCAAGGAATGGTTTAAACACTCGATTCATTAAATCCATAAACACCGCTGGAGCATTAGTCAGCCCAAAAGACAGCACTCTAAACTCATAATGCCCGTATCGGGTCCGGAATGCCGTCTTTGGAATATCTGCCTCCCTTACCCGCACCTGATAATAACCTGACCGCAAGTCTATCTTTGAAAAACTCTTAGCACCCTGCAACTGGTCAAATAGATCGTCAATCCTTGGGAGGGGATGCCTGTTCTTTACTGTTACTTTGTTCAGCTGCCTATAATCAATACATATCCGCAGCGACCCATCCTTCTTCCTCACAAACAGTACCGGTGCTCCCCAAGGTGACGTACTAGGCCTGATGAAGCCCTTTTCTAGCAAATGTCTCAATTGCTCTTTCAATTCTTTCAACCCAGCAGGTGCCATTCTATAAGGAGGTATAGATATAGGCTGGGTATCCGGCAGTACATCTATAGTAAACTCTATCTCTCGTTCTGGAGGAAGGCCTGGAAGTTCCTCTGGGAATACATCGGGAAATTCATTAACTACTGGGACTGATTGAAGAGTCGGTGCCTCTGCCTTTGTGTCATGCACCCAAACCAGATGATAAATATAGCCTTTTCTAACCATCTTCCCGGCCTTAAGGTATGAAATGAACTTACCTTTCGGCGATACTGTACTCCCATTCCACTCTATAATCGGTTCCCCTGGAAATTGAAATCGAACTATCTTTCCTCTGCAATCAACATTAGCATAACAAGCAGCCAACCAATCCATGCCCATGATAATATCAAACTCAATCATATTTAACTCTATTAGATCTGCTACAGTACGACGACTATATATAACCACTGAACAATTCTTATATACTCGCGTAGCTATGACAGAATCTCCTACAGGTGTAGCTACCTCAAATGGTTCTATCAATTCCGACTCTATTCCGATCCTACTAGCAACGGAGGGAGATATAAATGATAAGGTGGAACCTGGGTCTATCAATGCATACACACTTCGGGAGAATAGTGATAATATACATGTGATCACATTAGGTGACGCCTCCTTATCCTGCCTACTAGTCAAAGCATATATACGGTTCGAGGGACCGCTAGAACTGGAAGCTCCATCACGTCCTCTACCACGGCCTGCTGGCGCCTGAATACCCTGCCCCGTAGGGCGCATAGCCACAGAAGAAGATGAACCAGCAACGGACCCAGTAGGTTGTGCCATACCACCTGTACTATCTCTAAGGTGACACTCCCTCATAATATGACCTTGACGGCCGCAAGAAAAACATGCACCTGTAGCCCAACGACATTCCCCAGGATGGGACCTACCACAGCGAGAACACCGAGGCAAAGGTGGCCTCGACTGGCTCAAACCCCTGCCCATCTGTGACCCTGACACCCTAGAGCTTTGACCAGCTTCCGAATATCCTGTACGATCGAACCCCCTACCCATGGAACGTGGGGGTGCACTCTGTGCTGGCTGGGAAGAAAATCTAACATGCTGGTGAGACTGCCCGCCTCGAAAATCGTCAGGATAACCTGCTGATCTAGCCCTCTTATGCTAGCCTCTATTATAACTCTATCTGGCTAACGTCCCCAGTGCCGATCCTCTACCCCCTGTGCATATGCCTGCACCCGAGCAATGTCCTTACCTGGATGAAGAGTCACTGCCATACAACCGTCAATCAGATAACGATCCAATCCCATCACATAACGATGTACCCTGTCTGCCATATCAGTCACAACAGTTAGCGCATGCCTAGCCAATGAATCAAACTCGAGGCTATACTCTCGAACGCTCCTGCCATTCCGCCTCAAATGCAAGAATCTATCGACTCTAGCTCGCTTCATCTCTGGAGGCAGGAAGTGGCCCTGGAAAGCCTCCACAAATTCATCCCATACCGCTGTAGGAGCACCCTCACCCCTAGATAACTCCCAAGACTCATACCAATTAATAGCTACATCCCGCAAATGATACGTAGACAACTCAACAGACTCGGTCCCCGAAGCCTTGATTATCCTCAATGTAGGCTGCATCTGACGAATAAACTCTTGCGGATCATCCTGGGGCCTTGACCCAAAGAACTCTGGAGGATTACAACTTAAGAAGTCACGAGCCCTTAAGCTATCAGATCTGTCCGCATGATCAACTCCTAGTCAATGCCTGCGAGCCTGACCTGCCACTAATCTAGTCAACAACTGAACCGCATCTCTCATGGCCCTATCCCCCGCCCCTGGCTGAGGAGCTGGAGGTTCAGGTGCTGGGGCCTGGGGGGCTGGTGGTGGTGTCCCCCGAACTGGAGCTGCTGCTGCTCTAAGCTCCTCTGGCTGTGGTGGTGTAGCAGAGTTCTCCGACTGGAGCACAATACCAGGCATAGACTGGGCACGGGCCCTAGTAATTCTCCGGGTCTGACTAGTACCTTCTGCTACCGATTTGCCCTTCTGGGTGGCTGTCACTTTCTTTGGAGGTATAGCTGAAAACACAGGGATTCGTTAGAGAGGGATTATCCTGTTAATATAGCTCTATCGTACGATCTAGAATAAGAAGAAAGGATGACATCCTAAATGTCCTGTAGCTTCCTATTTATAGATGTGGTGCACAACACACCGATAAACTAGACTTTACTAGACACGGTCTGTAGACACTTCCGAGGAAGAACCACTCTGATACCACTCTTTGTCACGACCCAACCCGATGGGCCGTGACTAGTGCCCGTTTTGGACACTCACATACAAACCTGCTAAGTATAACCAACTGAAACTAAGACAATATGGAATTTAATCAAATCAAGACAACCTCAACGCCATATATATATAAAGTGGACCTGTCTCATAAGGAGTAATAACCATTCAACCGTAACAACATAGCGAGCCGACAAGGCCGCCACTATCCAAAGAATAATAGCATACGCAAGCCTATAAGGCTGCCACTACACAATACACAATGATGTATGCAGCCGACAAGGCTGCCCCTGTACAAGCGGAAATCCCAAACATACCATGTCCAGACCATTATCCAAAACAAATATATACAACCCACATAATGTCTACAGACCTCTAAGAGTATAGTAGTGAAACTCGACGGGACAGGGCCCCGCCATACCCATAGACAAGCAAAAGACTACACAAAAAGTTATGTACCAAAACGACTGGGCTCCGGAACAGTGGAGCTCTACCAATCAGAAGAGTAGATATCCTAGGCGGGAGGATCACCGAACTGTGCGTCTATACCTGCGGGCATGAAACGCAACCCCCAGAGGAAAGGGGGTCAGTACGGACAATGTACTGAGTATGTAAAGCATAAGGTAAAGATGGCAGGATACCAACATGATAAGTCGAAACAATATATCGCTACACATGTACCTTTTAAGTGAAAATCATGCATATCTTTAACATATAAGGTGCCCAGCTTCCCTAGTAAGGGACTCGGAAAAATAATCATCATATATATACATCATACGTACCCGGCCCTCTAGAGAGGGACTCCGTGTAATAGTCATTACATCATCTCCTCATCATCATCATCATAACCATCCTCATCACCAATCATATATATAATATATGTACCCGGCCCTCTACTGAGGGACTCGATGACATATGCAAGAAACTCCGCACGAACATTACCCGGCCCGGGACTTGGTGAAATGATAAATGACTCTATGCACGAGCAGAATATTATGAGCAACCATATGCAATTAAAATCATTTCTTATAACTCAATAGAACAATCAACGTGAACCAGCAAGGAGTATTACCAAAGATTAACGTTTTATCAAGATTATGAACCTTTAATACGATATGGAAACGTAAAATCTCAATGGCTCTAAGAAGCACTACCATAGATATGAGAAATCATCATAGCCTTAGGCATAGCCGATATATAGAGGAATAGTTGTGGAAGCAAGAATATACATCACCTAGACGCTCTAGAAGTAAGTATCAAACCTGTCCGTTATTCGCTCATTTTTGAAAGTCATGCCAAACAAAGAAAGAAAGGATAGTGTTACATACCGTATAGTCGAGCCGCACGTCCAATATTTACTGCTCAAGCTATTAATCTGTAACAAGCAACAATCGTGCCGCAATTAGATAAACGTCGCGCTTTACTACTTATTGTAAGCTAGCTAATAATCTAACGAAAATCCGGCAGCACTTCCCCTATTTTCCTTACTTAGTCCCAATCCGACAACAACCCAAATTATCCACAGCAATACCAATAACACATATAACCCAACGAATCATATTAAACAGCCCCCCCCAAAACAGTTCCATCTCGGCAACCATAGTAAAGAAGCAACGACACACCGAGCGATAACTCGTTTTATAATTCGCAACACATCTACCTTATCATATTCATCCTTTTGAGTATATACCCATAATCACATTAACATATACATAACGCCAAAACAGAATTTCCCGCAGTTTGCTTTAATTAAAATAGCCCAAACACTAACACGACACCACTAATCATCCGATTATGGTTTCCGTTCATACTTAGCACATTCAATAACTAAAACAAACTTCCTAAGCTACTGGTCACGCCCCCTTCTTAACATTAACTGCTAATTAACAAAGGTATTCTAAGGAATTAACACACCAAGCAAAGAGATTACTAAACAAATTCTTTGCAGCTACTGGCCAAGAGTTGCATGGTTGGTTTTCTCCATTTCCATGGCTGCCTAAGCCAAGTGGTGAAGAAGATGATATGTTGCAATGCATTTCACCACCTCATTTATAATATGAAGTGGAGGCAGCTCCCCTCTACACGTGTCCCACTAAGGCCAGCTCCCAATCTGAGTCCTTTTAATTTTCCTTGAGTGGTGGGGCCCGCTAGATTAATTTAATCCTAATCAGACACTAATTAATCCCTCACTTAAAGTTAATGGCACTTACATTAGCCAAATCATACTTAATATCACATTTGGAATTAACATCCTTGCCTAATATTTCTTTAATCACTTGGAACTTAAAATAAAATCTCATTCCCCGGACTTACATCTACTAGTTCATGACGCGCTCTACGTATAAAAATACGAGGCATAACAGTTGACCTAAACCATAGTCAACACCAATTTCCAGATTTGACTAAGTGTTATATTTTCCTATTCCTAGTCAACCTAGGAGGGGTATTTTAGTAATTAACTAATCAATTTATTTAATTAACTTAATTACCCTAAGTTGAATGATTCAAGGTCAGTTCCTAAGACTTAGACTCACGTTCAAACACTAATAATTTCACAACGCAAATCAGTGAACGAACGAAAGCCAAAAATGGGAAAAGTTTCCATCGACAATCTAGGGCAATTCCAAGGTTTCTTAAAGTTTTCGTCAAGGTGGTCTTCGTAGATTAAGTTCTACTTAAGGTATCGGTTTCTCTGCTGGAATTCTTTCTCCAAGAGTACTTTCCTTCGGACGATTTATGAGATCTTGAAAACTAGGGTTGTTCCCATCGTTCTCGTCGAACATCCTTTCCCTAGTATCCTTGTACAATTTCAATGTTGAGTAGGTTAGAGATCATGTTTTTGGTATGTGGTGCTGGCTGATATTAATGTGTAGGGTTCTTGAATTATGAATGCCGAAAGAACCTATGAAATTTTAATCGTAGGAAGTTAAATGTTTACAACGTGAATTAAGAATCGAGGATATGATAGTTACGTCCATAAACGTTTAAGTGTTGATGTGTTTGTCTGAATGTTGACTTGTTGTTATTGTGACGTTATGAAGATGTTACATTCATCAAATGTCAATATGAAGCTGTAAAAGATGTTTAAAAACGTTATTCCTAAAGTCATGAACTAAGATTGGTTAAAAGGAACTCCATGAATTCACATCTTGAATGTAATGCTTATCTTATGCCAATAAATTGGCTAACAGTACATTGTCCCAAATGCATGCAAATGGCTATAAATTTATGTTAAATGATTAAAGTATTGGCTAATGATTCATACATATTAAATTTAAATATGAACACACGTAAAATTGGCTTATGCCAATAATAATGGTTATGTAGTTTAATATCCAAATGGTTAGGCCAAGACTAATCATATGCCAATCTCGTGTAGTTAGAGTAAAGAAATAACCACATAAGAACTTCTAAACTAATTCCCTGAACCCATATCCAAGAGCATGCCATTCATTGGGACAACTCCCAACATGTTCTACAAGAATTATATATGAACTTATGAAACTCATTGAATGATGTGCTCATCGTCCATAATCAATGATCTGAAGCTACTACACTAAAGTAAGTAACGTGAGCAATAACATAACTGATGAGGTCTAACTTAAAGAAATGACCTGAATGAGGTGTTAAAGGAAGTGAGACAAGCCTCACTTACACCTAAGCTACTATGTTAAAAATATTCACGAGTGAAGGTGTTAGAATTTTAGAGACTAGTCTCATTAACACCAAAGGATGATATGTAAGGAAAATTCACATTTCATCAATGTAAATTAAGGATAACAAGTCATCAATATAGTAAGTAAATCTCAATCTAGAAGCAAGCTTCCATAATGTTTGAGTAAACTCAGAAAGATAAAGAAGATAATGAAAGCGAGCAAAGCACCAATAGACTAGTTATGAGCATATGCTTGCACGTGTAAGTCTTATGAGACGAGGCTACCACTGAGGTGGATAAGAAGTCTCCTTAAGTCCCTAGTCTTCAAACTATGTCTAGCCAACATAGGAACTAGCCTGTGGTTTCCACCTAAGAGAGCTAGGTATGTTTCGATTTCACCTTGGCTAGTGAGATCACCTCTTTTCGGTGTGGGGTAGACACTGGATTTCATGTCTAGCTCACATGATCTATGTCGGTTAATGATCAAAACATGTTCTTGGTTCACTATAGCCGTGAGCCACTCCTATTCGGTGCGGAGTGAACACCTGAGATGGATTTGCCTTAGCCGGGAATCACCCCTTTTCGATGTGGGGCAGACACTAGATTTCATAAGTAGCTCACATGATCTAGATTTATTTTAATCGGTGAATCACCTCTTTTCGGTGTGGTGTAGACACTGGATTTTCATGTTAGCTCGACTGATCTTACTTATAAAGATGTCTCTATGAAAGCAAGAAAGAATGATGATGGAACGTATTTTCAAAGTGAGCTATGAAGAAGAGCTTAAGAATGTCAATTGTCAATAGCAATATTTATGAAGTTTCAGCAAATAATTGGCAAGGCCAAATGAGACTAGCTTATGATGACTTCTGTGTGATGCCAATAAAGGAAGTAGAAACATAATGACAACTAAAAACCTCATAACTTCCCTAACAGGAAAGTAACGAAACAGATGGCATAACCAATAGAGATTGGCTTATGAAATGTTAATGGATACATAGAGTAACGAATGACTCTTTGCAAAGTAGTGAAATCATTCCTTAGTCCTCAGATTACTTACTTGATTCATTGTGGTTGTGGGACTACAATGAATCATTGCACTTGTAAGTAAAACATAGGATCAAAAGAATCATCAAGCTACACAACAAGAAGAAGGAAAAGAATGAAAAAAATTCAAAGTGTAAAAACAGGGGCTCTCAGGTTCTGCATAGCGAAATTTCAAATTCTTGCTCGAGTTGTTCTAAAATAATGTTAATGATCCTAATGTCTTGTAATCACATAGAAAATGAGTTGTGTTCTTTGAATGCGAAGTCACTTTCTAGAAATGCCATGTTGTTTAGGAAGAGGAGCTTTCCTTGATCATGCATAGCCTTATGTATATGTGTGCATACATCCATACTTAGTACAAGTGTGTACTAACCCTATAGAATTTACTATTTTTATAGGTGCAGGTCAGAGAGCAGATTGAAGATTCATTTCAGCGGTTTGGACATCAGCGTTCTCCAGACCATTTGGTAGGTCCTCCTGATTTAGAGGATGTTACAGTTTTTAGTCTAGCGTTACTTTTAGACATATCTAGTGGATGTTGTCCCTAGCATTTCTTTCATACGTTTATTCTAAGCTTTGTAATAACGCCATTTTGGCAATCTACTATGATATGTTATTCTTTGATTTGAATTGATTCCGTATTTAATAAATGGTTGTTTCTTTACTTTGAGCTTAGTATATAATGTAACAATGTAATAACTCTATGAAGTCTATGTATACTACATACGTTTTTAAAAAGTTTTAAATTTTTCCGCTAAAATTAACCATATGAATGTGATGAATGCAAGAAGAGGCTTGTCTGCGACCTCTGAGAGGTCAACGACGGCGATTGCAATTCGGATTCCAGAATCTGGGTCGTGACAAACTTGGTATCAGAAACATAATATTAGAACAACTCGAGCAAAATTTTTTTGGATTTTGATGCCCCCAAACCCGAGAGCCCCTTTCCCCATACATAGTTTATTTTCAATCTTTTTCTTCTTATTGTTGTCTAGTTCAAAAATATCCTTTGATCCTACATTTTAATTAGAAGTGCAATGATTTATTATTGTTCCATACCTATAATGAATCAAGTAAGTAATTCAAGAGATTAAGGAAATGATTTAACTACAATTTGGGGCATGGAATCTTCATAAACCAATCTTTAGTGACTAGTCCTATTATTGTATTATTGGCCTAATATAAGAAGTCATTATAAGCCAATCTTATTTGTCTATGATCATTTGCCAATTATATATAGTCATTATAAACCAATCTCATTTGGCTTGATAATTTTCATATCATGAGGATTCATTACTGGCTATTCCATTTACTTATTGGAAACTTCATTCTTATCAACATTGACATTCATAGATCTTACTTCCTTAGTTCGCCTTGAACTTACATCTCTTCTTTCTTGTTATTTCCTTAGAGAACTCTGTAGCACTAAGATCATGTGAAGCTACATGAAATCCATTCTTTTCCCCACACCGAAAGAGGTGATTCATCGATCAATGTGAATCTTAGATCATGCGAGTTAACATGAAATCCAGTGTCTGCCCCACACCGAAAAGAGGTGATTCACCGGCTAAAGTGAATCCATGTCAAGTGTTTACCCCACACCTAAAAGGGGTGGCTCACGACTAAAGTGAACCAAGAACATTATTTTGAGCATTAACCAACATATATCATGTGAGCTAAACATGAAATCCGATGTCTTCCTCACACCGTAAAGAGGTGATCTCAATGGCCAAGGTGTTACCGAAACATACCTAGCTCTCTTAGGTAGAATCCACAGGCTAGTTCCCATGTTTGCTAGACATAGTTTGAAGACTAGGAGATATTCGGAGACTCTTATCCACCGTGGTGGAGCCTCATCTCATGAGACTAACATGTGCAAGAACAAGCTCAAAGCTAGTCTATCGGTTCTTTGCTCACTTTCTTTTATCTTCTTATCTTTTAGAGTTGACTCAAATATTATGGAAGCTTGCTTCTAGATTGAGGTTTACTTACTCTATTGATGACTTGTCATCCCTTTCTTTACATTGATGAAATAAGAATTTATCCTTAAATAACATCTTTGGTGTTAATGAGACTTGTCTCACACATTCTAACACCCTTCTTCGTGAGTATCTTAACATAGTATCTTGGGTGTAAGTGAGACTTGTCTGACTTCCTTTAACACCTCATTCTCATCACTTTCTTAACTTAGACACTTTTTAATTATGTTAATACTCACTTTACTTGCTTACGTTCATTTGGTGGCTTCATAGCATCATTTATGGACGTTGAGAACTTCATTCAATGAAATACTTATGTTCATGGTTCATTTGATTAGGGCATGTTAGGACTTGTCCCAATGATTGGCATACCCTTGGATATGGATTCATTGAATTATCTTAGATGTGCTTAAGTTTTCATTTCAATACTTTGGCTATATGTGATTGGCATAAAATTAGTATTGGCCTAGAAAATTTGGAAATGACTTCATAGACAATTTATTGGCACAAGCCAAACATTCATTCAAATATAATTTCATGAAATCATTATTAGCCAATCTTATATCATCGCTTAGGAATAACATTATTAGCCATTTAGGTTAGCCTCATATGAATACTTTAATGAACATATCATCTCCAACAAGTCACGTTTAACAGTAAATATACACCATGATCGTCACACATCAAACTTTGCACTTTCGGATACAAGTTAACGTAGCACCATTTTTTATTTCACGTAAGGAATACTTAAAATCAGACGAGTATAACTTATAGGATCATGCAAAATTTAAAAATCAAGAAACCACACATTAATATCAGCCAGCACCATATAGCAACAACATGATCGACACTACATCTATATACTCATCGGAATCGGAAACAAGGATACTAGGAAAAAGAGTGTTCAACAAGAACATTGAGAAACAACCCTAGTTTCGAGATTTCATAGATTCAAGACGATGAAAAATACTCTTGGAGAAAGAATTCCAGGATAGAAAAACCCATACCTTCCAGGATAGAAAAACCCATACCTTATGTAGAATTAAATCTACGAAGATCACCTTGGACGAAACCTTGAAGAAAAAACTTGAAATCGCCAAAGAGAAGTCGAGAGAAATTTCTCTATTTTCCTTTCGTTCGTTTACTTATTGCGTTGTGAAATTTTTAGTGTTTAAACGTGAGTCTAAGTCTTAGGAACTGATCTTGACTCATTCAACTTAGGATAATTAAGTAAATTAAATAAATAAATAAATAAATTATTAAAAAGCCCCTCCTAGATTGACTAGAAATAGGAAAACATTTCACTTAACCAAAAATCTGGAAATTGGCTAGGTCTCGACCAAAATTTAGAATTTTAATTAATTAATTAATTTTTTAATTTAATTAATTAAGGGACCTAGGGTAATTACTAAAGTACTCCTAAGTCTTTGGGACCATAACTAATCCTTTTGGACCATCCTAGGTTAGGTACTAGGATGTTTCTTGAGTTATACTAGGTTAGTGTCACCCAATTAAGTCTTGGGTTGTCGGGTGTACTAGATAATTTATTTTTGTTTGTCCTAGGTTAGATAGTTAGTTAGGTCAGTTAGTTAGAGTCTAGAGTTAGTTAGAGAGCTAGGCCCCACATGGTGGAAACCTTGTGCATGCCTGCCCCCTACTATCCTAACCGAATTCGGTTAGGGTGGTCCCCTCCTTAGCCTTTTCTTCCCATGTGCTTGCACATGTGTTGCTTGTACTTTCCTAACTAACTATTCTTGATGGTTCATTTGGAATGCTTACTTATTGTCCCAAGGATCTGTAACACCTTGAAAATCCAAGACTCATGGAAAAGCCTAACATAGGTGTCATAAAGTCTGAACACTGTTTCTAAGTCCATTTTTAATGAATATAGGTCATTTAGAAGGTTTCAGAACAAAAATGTCCGGGAAGTTGGTATAAGGAGATGTTAGTGTGCCTTAGCTTTTTTACTAACTTTTAGGAGTCAGAAATATACGAAAATTGGTGGAAAGGTAGATAATGGGGTGTTTGAGTTGTTTCATGATTTTAATGTCGGGGTACGACTCCCCAAGGACCAACCAAGGGCCCTCAAGGAGAACCCCAACAGTTTGATGCAGCACTACCTGGTAGTGTCCATCGATGGGGCAGACGACCGTCCGTAAATGGCTTGACAGGGCGTCGAAGGCCACCATCGTTCCACACTTAGAAAGACTTGTGAAGGCCCTTGTTTGCCTAGCTACTATTACACTCGATGGAAAGGGACGACGCGGCGTCATTGGCTCGACGAGGCGTCGAGGCCACTGTCATCCCATACTTAGAAAAATTGAAGGAAGCCTCACATGCAAAGTCTCTGATAGAGACGACCGAAGTGCAGGACGGAGGGGGGTGTCCATCGACCCACCGACGGACCGTCGACGGGGTCTCGTCTGTGAGGGTCGAATTTCACTAATGGATTTTAATGATTTCATTTAAATTAATTAATTGATTTAGGGTTTAGTTAGTGATTTAAGGGAAACTAATTAAGTTAAATAAACCTCTCTATAAATACCCTTAACCCTCATTAACCTAAAGCCAACTCTCAAAATAAACTCTTTTCCTTCTCTCTTATTTCTCTCTCTAAAAGAACCCACCATTGAAGTCTAGCAAGAACTAGGGTTTAAGGGCTTAAAAAGGGTGGATTATTCATCAAATTGTTGAGAAACATTAAGGTATGGATTCTATTCACCTTTGAGATCCTTTCCTAAAAGGGTTCCTTCAAAATGGATTTCAAAAAGTTGAGTTTTCTTATGGGTTTCATTCAATTACGAAATTGAAGTTATGGATTGAGTTGTTAGTGAATTTTTAGGGTTATATTGAGTAGATTTACATGTAATTCAACTTGTTTATGATAATTGTTGATGGTTTGGTCAAATTGAAGAACATGATCTTGACTTATGTTCTATGTTGATCATTCAATTGAGTTGGTTGCTGATTAGATTACTATCATATGGTGCTATTATGGTTGAATTAAGATGAATTATAGGACTATCATGCTAGTTCTTGAGATGTAATTTAGGTTATGAATTATAATGTGAAATTAGCCTATGTATCTTGTCTCAAGTTTTGATCTAAAGATGAATTCTGTTATAAAGATGCAATTGACCTTGTTATTCTATTGATTATCATTGCGCTATGATGTTACTCCCCAAGTTGGGTTGAGTTATAGGTTGATGGTAAGAGCTTGATGATAGTCTATGAGGAAGACTTGGTAAGTCTTAGAATCTCTATCTTTACTTCCAATTGTGATTAATTGTTGTTAAGCTATGATATTACGTTGGAGTATGCCTTATATTAAGATTATAGGGTTGTAAGATTTTGAATTGAAATGTCTTGACTATGTTGTGAGGTAGATTAAGGTTTATGTGCTATAAGGATGGTGAAAACTATCAATGTGCCTTAATATGTTATGAAATGCTTATGTGTTAACCTCACTTCCATGGATTGTGATGAAAGGACTTACACTCATACGATTCTTATTGAGCTATTGATGATGATGATTATACAAGGGTGAGACCCTTTGACCTAAACTAAGTTATAATTACAACAAGACTTAAGGCATTTCAATAAAGGGACCTAGCTTAGCACCGAGTGAGCTTGTATGTGAGGGGGTGACATCTTCTTATATAAGGAAGGCAGGGTTCACTACGGTCCTCAGGGGGTGGATAGCCTCATGACCCAAGGTAGGGTGTAGAGTTGATATTTCCATGATTTATTCCCCAAGATCCATAAACTATGTTGCCACCATAGGATACTAGCTAGTGGATCCACCTAGATAGCTACTTTTATGTTAGGTCTACCTTGGCCGGTAGACCACCTTCCATCGATGTAAGGTTTCATGATACCGGATTCCACATTAGCTCATGTGGTTTATGTCGGTTAAGGCAACAGTTCCCTAAACTAAAATGAATGAATGAAGTATAGTCTATTTGAAGTGACTTGAGTAGTTTGACTTTAGCTTAGGTAGGGCTATGGGACTCTACATATGCCTTGCACTAGTTTGCCTTGATAAAAGCTGTGAGAAGTTAATATTATGTACATAAATGACGATATAATGTAAATGACTTTATATGTTGAATAAGATGCTTATGAATATGAAATTTTTTATCATTGTTAAAGAAAGTATAATGTATGAGATGGAAGACTATGCTATGTGAATTGAATTGCTAATTATAATCTTTGGTTGGTTACTTGATTAAGTATGGTTATGGGGCTTTGATTGGTCATTGCACTTGTTGCTTCTTAAGGACTATTAGTTGGTTTGCTTTGCTATTTACGTGGTTTACTCTTATTCATGTTTGTGATATTATTACATGATGATAGAGTTACATGAGATTAGGGGTTTAAGTATGATGACGTGCATATGGTATAATTAATTTGTTTAGTATGTTCAGAAGATTTGCTTAAATAACATGATTTCATTAAATGTCCCTTTCTAGCGTACTTTGTTGGTATTTGTGCATAGGTCTCATACTTAGTACATGTGGCGTACTAACCCCATTTTAAACCTTTTTGCCAAACATTTTAGGTTCCGGTCGTTAAAGTTGATTTGAAGGAAGACTTGGACATTCTGTCATCCAAGTGGTAGGTCCTCATTTTCCCCGAGGACGATGCCAATATTCTCTTTGCGAAGTTACTTAGTTACTACAACTTTTGTATTGTCTCTATTTCCTATTTGAGACAAAGTTGTATAAAGCCTATATGTGGCTTACTTTTATTGATCTAGGGCTATGCACAATGTTGTTGTCCTTGTTTAGATGGTTTATGAGATGAGACGAATTTATGACTCTATTTCTTTACTATACAAGTGTGTGAAATAAAAGTAGAAGACTATGTAATCTTCTTATATGAACGAGTCTATATATACTCGATATTATTATGATTGTGTGTGTTTAGATGTCTGTAAACCTCCGCTTAGAAGTAGTTGAAAATTTTTAAGTTCTTCTGTATTTTTAATCGATGAATGCAACGATGTAAGAGTAAGAGGATTGTCTTAGTCCTCTAGAAGGACGACGACGTCGGTTACGTCTATGGGGTAAACCCGGATGTGAGAAACTTGGTATCAGAGCATGAGGTTGAATATCCTTGATGTTGACGTCTCTATCAACCACTTTCTATATAGGTTTGTAGTCATAATTGTGAAGCGCGCCACACTTATGAGTAGTAACCTATATGATGCTTAGGAATCACTCTCTTTCTTAGAAATCTTATATCGGGCCAATAGAGTATACTTATGGTGTGCTTTTACATCTAATCATATTGTTGTGCTTATAGGAAGCATGAACACTCGAAGGAATGCGGCTCGAAGACTAGAGGAGGAAGTTGCTAAAGTGGGAGCTCCTCCCCATGATGAGCAAGTCCCTCCACTAGAGGAAAATGCTAATGTTGATCAAGCCCCGGCTAACCCTCCACCTATGATGGAGGCGGAGATGAGGGATATTCTTGCTCTAATGGCCCAAGCCATGACTACACAAGCACAAGCAACAATGGTTCAAGCTCAAGCTATGACTGCCCAAGCCAATCAGGATGTTGCACCTAGGGTTCATGATCAAACTATGGCTTCTCGACTAAGGGGTTTCACACGGATGAATCCTCCTATATTCTGTGGGTCTAAGGTTGATGAAGACCCTCAATAGTTCATAAATGAGGTTTATAAGATACTATGTTTTATGGGGTTGTCTTCCAATGAGAATACCGAGTTGGCCTCATACCAACTGAAGGATGTGGATCAGACTTGGCATGTACAATAGAGATAATAGGACACTTCAAGGTGGGCCGGTGACTTTTGAAATCTTCAAGAGGGCTTTCCTTGATCGGTTCTTCCCTAGAGAGATGAGAGAGGCTAAGGTTGTGGAATTCATCAATCTCTGCCAAGGAGGTATGAGTGTTCATGATTACTCTTTGAATTTCATTCAATTGGCTAACTTTGCTCCTTCCTTGGTCTCCGATCTTAGAGACGAGATGAGTCAATTTGTGATGGGTGTATCGGATGACATACAAGAAGAGTTTCATTCGGCGATGTTACATGACAACATGAATATTGGTCATCTTATGGTGCATGCTAAAAGGATTGAGGAGGCTAGAGCAAAAAGGAAGGATAGGGATTCAAAAAGGACAGCGTCTTTTGATGGTAGAGCTACTAAAGATAGGCTTGGGATTCAAGACAAGCCTAGATTGAAGAAGGAGTTCTCAAATAAATTTCCATCCAAATTTCCCAAGGCTAGGGAGGAGAGGTCCCCTAGGCCGAGAGTTCAAAAAGAGAAGAGTGGAAATTCGTCTAATGAGAAGCCACCTTGCAAGGAATGTGGAAAGAACCACTTTGGTGCTTGCCTCCTTGGGTCGGACAAATGCTTTGGTTGTGGAAAGATCGGTCATAAAGTGCGAGATTGTCCTAATGCTAAGGGGCAAGAGAAGGGTGGAAATCCAAGTGGTTCTAGTGATGCTCCCAAAAAGAACCGCTTCTATGCTCTTCGTACTAGAGATGACCAAGAGGCCTCTCCCGATGTGGTGAGCGGTATTTTACGAATCTTTGCTATTGATGTGTATGCTTTGCTTGATCCGGGTGCTACTTTGTCTTTTGTTACTCACTTAGTAGCTAAAAAGTTTGATACTTTACGCGATGTTTTGCATGAACCTTTTGTGGTATCTACTCCGGTGGGTGAGTCAATTGTAGCAAAAAGAGTATCAAAATTGTCCTATTTCATTGACCAATAGAGTTTCTTATGTAGATCTAGTTGAAGTAGATATGTTTGATTTTGATGTCATTATGGGTATGGATTGGTTGCATGCTAGTTTCGCTTCTATTGATTGTAGGACTAGAGTTGTGATATTTAGTTTCCTAAATGAACCCGTTATTGAGTGGAAGGGTGGGAATTCTATTCCTAGAGGTTGCTTCATATCTTGTCTAAAAGCATGCAAAATGATCTCAAAGGGATGTATTTATCACATTGTAAGAGTCCAAGAATCGGATTCAGAAATTCCTCCTATTGAGTCAGTCCCCGTGGTGAGTGAATTTCTGGAAGTCTTTCATAATGACCTTCTTGGTATTCCTCCCGAACGGGAGATTGATTTTGGTATCGATTTTCTACCGGAAATGAACCCTATATCTATTCCTCCTTATCGAATGGCTCCGGCCGAATTGAAGGAGTTGAAGGCACAACTGAAAGATTTGCTAGACAAGGCCTTTATAAGGCCTAACATTTCTCCATGGGGTGCTCCAGTCTTGTTCGTGAAGAAGAAAGATGGGTCCTTGAGAATGTGTATTGATTACCTCCAACTTAACAAGGTTACCATTAAGAACAGGTATCCTCTTCCGCGGATTGATGATTCATTTGACCAACTCCAAGGAGCGAGCTATATCTCCAAAATTGATTTGAGGTCGGGGTATCACCAGCTAAGGGTAAGAAATGAAGATATTCCAAAGACGGCCTTTCGGACTCGGTATGGACACTATGTGTTTGTGATTATGTCATTTGGCCTCACAAATGCTCCGGAGTTATTTATGGACCTAATGAATAGGGTGTTTTGAAACTATCTTGATTCATTCGTTATTGTGTTTATTGATGATATATTGGTGTATTCGAAGAACGAGGGCGATCACATGGGTCATTTAAGGATAGTATTGCAAACCCTTAAAGAGCATCAATTGTTGCAAATATAGAAAATGTGAGTTTTGGTTGAGGTCGGTGTCGTTTCTTGGGCACATCATCACAAGAGAAGGATTTGAGGTAGACCCAAGGAATACAGTGCGGTGAGAAATTGGCGTAGACCTTTAACTCCGAAAGACATTAGGAGTTTCTTGGGTCTAGCGGGCTATTATCGAAGGTTTGTGTTGGGATTTTAATCCATAGCATCTCCTTTGACTACTTTGACCCAAAAGAGTAAAAAGTTTGAGTGGTCGGAGGCATGTGAGAAGACCTTCCAAATGTAAAAAGATGTATGTCGTCCGACCCGAAGAGTTTAGGTAATGCTTTCAAAGTGACTCTCGACGGGAGAATCCAGGTTATTCAGGAAGAATCGCAGCAATACGAGGGTGATTAAAGTGCAACGAAATGCCTTCAAGTTTAATAGGGTTCGCGAAGCATCTGGCTGCGCCTTTGGAATATGAGTAGGGCTCCTAAGTGGCGCGTTCGTGGAGGCAAACCAAAGGAAGAGCAAAAGGAAGGTTGGGTGCTTGTGGGGTGCGGCCATCCGGCCTCGAATAGGAGGGGGCAATGCTCTGGATCCTCCCTGCTTGCAGAAATGAATGGATCAGAAACGGGGCTTGGTTCTCTATTTCCGGACGGCACCGGGAAAACAGACTAGAGAATCTTTTCCTTCGGAGTCAAGGAAGTTTGAACTGAACCCCAGCTAGTATTGAGATTGAGAGCCGTAAAGAGTACGAAGATCAGCCTCAAAATAGGCAATTAATTGAGGACAACTTTCTCCTTCGCCGGTAGTTTCGAGATCTAAGCCAATTCGTTTCTACTTTTGTAGGAGGCCATAACATCAAAAAACAGGAGAATCTTCCTAATATTTGACTTTGAAGTGGGAATGGTCACAAATAGAGAGAAAAAAGAAGAATATGTTAAAGGTTTCCCGATTGAATACGAAGTTTACCATCCTGAACGAACTGCTTTCCTTAAGCTAGTGCACCGGCACCACTCCGTGGGCTTGCCAGAAAGGAAATCTTCAATCAATCATCATCTACATTATATAATAATAATAATAATAATAATAATAATAATATATATATATATGATATATATATATATATATATATATAAGAGATGAAGTGGGAAAGGCTTCCCTCGGTACAGCGAGGGAGGAACCAAGCCTTCGCTCGATCACCAAACCGCCGAAGAATTTGGAGTGCTTGTGGATGGTGTGCCACTTTTTTGGCTGTAGGGTTGGGGTGGATTGCTGTGTCTAGGTTCAAGGACAATACAGATTGTGGCTTGGCCCTGGATCCTTCCTCTCTATCCATTCCTTTTTCGTTACAATAATACATAATGCAAGCTTACAAGAAATACAGATCGAAACGGACTGTTATAACTCTCTGGTGCATACAAAATTACACATTGTGAAACTTGTTGGGCCAGCCTAATAATTCAATAGGTTTTGGTCATGGAACATAGATAGTTTGGCTATAAGTATCAGGGCGAGTAGTTTTATGTACTAAGTCACGTCCTTGGGGTCGAGAAGAAGAGATCACCTAATGTTTCATTGACCACTAAGTCATATTTTGCCTCAGAATTAGAAGCTATTCATATTTTGCCTCAGAAAATTAAAAGTGAACATGAAGAACAAACCTAAATGCAAAAATAAATACAGTAGACCGATGTCATCATTGGCAGCGAAATCAACCGTCCAACAAATTCATGCCAGAGCTTCATACACACAGATGTGAGATGCCATCGGCTGCAGAGTTTACGAAGTCAAATCCATATTTTGAGACACTCCGATGATGCTGGAGAATACAAATTTTGAAAGAAATCAATTGATTTACTAATCCTAGCCTTTTATTAGGAAAAAAATATGATCATAATACAAATCTCGAAACATTCTAGAACAAATCAAATTTGAAAAAAAAAACTCAAGCTGATTTACAAATTGAAAATGCATGAAGACGTGTTAGAGAGAACTCACAACTCTGGTAGCTCATCTTATAAGCTTTCTATATCTAATTTAGGGCGAAATCGTAAAATTAAGAGAAACATAGTAGAGAAGTACGATGCGGAACATTAGCGATTTTATTATGGATAAAGATGTTAACAAGACCGAAAATGACAGAGAAAACAGTTACTACATGGATCTGCCATTAGAAAACAACGAGAAGGTTCTCTTGGCTAGGGAAGTCAAATATAGAACACAGATGGATAAACTTACCGTATAACAAATCGTCATCGCTGCCTCATCTCTTCCTTCCTTCACTGACAACTCTACTGTGAAAGAAGACAGTGGTAGGTAGCTCCACCACCATGGTTATATTTTTCAATAAATCATCAAAGCCCTAACAATTCTCGCTCTATCACCATGGATAACGGATGAAGTTCAGAAGATTAACAATCAGACTTTTTTTTTTGGTTTGGAAAAAAAGAATGCGCAATAAATTTAAAGTAACTCTATGATACTATAAAATTTTACTATTTGGGATGGCTGAGGCCCAGTAATTGCATAAAAATTACAGTGGTTGATTAAGCCTCTGTAATTTAATGAAATTAGTGGGGTTGAGTTGCCCTCACTAGTAAAAATTTCGTTAATTTTTTTTTAGTGTTTGAGAATAAAATTTAGGGTTCTTGTTTTTTTAGAAACTGGGAGGAAATAGAAAATATGGAGGGAACTTATTAATTTAGCCAAAATTGTACTATATCTGTCGTAATACTTTTATAACTAGGTCAAAATTTTACATGGAGGAAACTAGTTATTTAAGCTAATTTTTAATGTTTATTTATAGAGCACACTTGTGAAGTGTTATTTTTAATTATAAATATAACACATTTTAAAGTGTGGTTATATATATAAATAAGTGTTTTCAATTGTTTTATGATGTGTAACCTATAATTTTAAAGAGCACACATTAGAAGTGTTGCAAAAGTTTATGTGACTAAAAGCTCGAAAAAAAGGTCACGAATTAAAAGGTGCCCTTAGATACATTAGGCAACACTTTTTAAGTGTTGTCTAGAATTAGTGTAGTCATAGGACAAATTTGTTTTAGTGATCAAAAGTAATAAACTTGATAGAACTTGCTTGGAATAGTAATTTTACGATGATCTATTATTTATTTCATAAAAAGAGATAAGACATTGAAGGTTATACATACAAATGATTAAACCATTAATTATAAATATAAAGAATTATTAATTGTTATCATAATATTTCTACGAGTATTATCTCGCATGTCATATTCGAATGGATTATATGATAGCTCTTCACCTCTACATCATTACATGAGATATTAGGTTCATGAATTGACGACGGACTCGTAGAATTTGTACATTACTCTAGTAATATAAGTTAAACCATCTTCTAATTAATATCAGCAGAGTTTCATACTCTAAATATGAAATATTTCTTTGTTTATTCCATGAATTCTAAGTTTTTACTATAAAAGTTCACAAAATTGTTACAGTTTTTGAACAATTTAGTTGTATGTGTAAAATGAAATTTAAGTATTATGCACAATAGCAAAATTATGATTAATAGGAATATTTTAAACAAACCGACCTCCTGATGTTCGATATTTTACATTAATTTATTTTTTAAACTTTTGTAAAACCATCATCCGGAGGACGGATTATTTAAAGTTGATTGAAAATATTAATTTATTAATTTCATGAAGTCACTATATAAATATTTAATGAAACTTTATATAATTACATACTATTTAATTTTATCGACTTCCGGAAGTCTATATTATTATTTGTTTATTTTTTTATTTTACGCAAAACTGTCCCCCAGAATACGGTTTAAATAAAATTAATTCAAAATATTTCTCAATTTCGGTTTTTTATATTTAATTGAGAAAAATATATTTTTATTTATTTATAACACCGACATCAAGAGGTCAATTTTTATTGTAATTCGTGTTTTTCGGGACAAAATTTCAACCTCCTGAGGTCGAATTTGGATTTCCCGCTTTATTTTGCATAATAACAGACTAATTGTAGTCGGTTTTGGATTACTGATCTAACTTTTTCTTTATAAAAGTATACAAAATTGTTACACTTTTTTGAACAATTAATTGTTGGTGTAAAATTGAATTTTAGTATTATGCAACCAAAATTATAATTAATAGGAACATTTTGACCAAATCGACCTCCGAATGTCGTTTTTGTTAAAAGTAACTAGATGAAATAAAAATACCGACCTCAGGAGGTCGGTATTTTATATTAGTTTATTTTTTAAAACTTATATGAAACTGTCATCCGGAGGATGAATTATTTAAAGTTAACTGAAATATTAATTTATTAATTTCATTGTAGTCACTATATAAATATTTGAATGAAAGTTAATTTAATTAAATACTGTTTAATTTACCGACTTCTGAACGTCGGTATTATAAATTTTTTTTTGTTTTTGATTTTACACAAAATCGTCTTTCGAAAGACAACTTAAATAAAATTAATTCAAAAGATTTCTTAATTTTATTTTTTATATTTAATTTAGAAAAATAAAATATTTTTATTTATTTATTCATTTAATACCAATATCAAGAGGTCGGTTTTTATTATAATTAAATTTTTGGGGAAAAATTCGACCTCTTGAGGTCGGAATTTTATTTTTCCACTTTATTTTGCATAAACCGACTACTTTTTCTTTTAAAAAATTATTCCTCTTAACAATACCGACCTTTGGAGGTCGGAAATTACGGACTTCAACTTGAGTTCGGTATATTTTAGGTTAGTATTCACTATTTTTTAGTAGTAGATATATATTATAAACATTCATTGAAATATTTTAATTAACCTTAATGTAGAGTTTGTGGAAATGTATGACCACTCGAGTTACCGCAAAATCTGCTTTTGCAAAATTAATGATTACCAGGTCATATGTTATTGTGTATATAGATTTATATATATAAATAAAAATATGTAATATCACACCTATGACCAAAATCTCAGAGACACACTTATACTATACTAAGGTCCTATTACCCCCCGAACTTATTTTGTTAATAATTTTCTATCCCTTTTCGGCCTACGTGGCACTACCTTATGGGCCCAATGCTGTTTGACTTTTGTTTTTCAAACTAGTGTCACATAGGGCGAAAAAGGGTTGAAAATTACTTATAAAATAAGTTCAGGGGGGTAATAGGACCTTAGTATAGTATAAGTGTGTCTCTGGGATTTCGGGGCATAGGTTGAGGGGGTACTTGTGCATTTTCCCTATATTTAACTTTTTAATTAGTTAATGTTAAATAGCTCTCAAATTTGTACTGATTTGCATTAGATTTATTTGGTAACAAACAACTCTCTCTAAATAATTTGTAAGCTAATTTATTTAAATAAATTACTAGTACAAATGTAAAACATAAAATCAAGAAAATAAACAAAATAATTAAAATGATTTGAGGAATATTATTATCTTTACATAGACTTATCACATGGTATTATATCCTATATACTACTAATACCTCCAAATGGAAGGTATTAGTAATACATCATATAAAACCATGTAGGATGTATAATTAATGCATGGAATAGTTATACATAGACCAAGTTCCTACCAAACACAATAATAAATAATACAATACATAATACATGGACTATTTCTTGTAATGTGGCCTACCAAACGTTCCCTTAATTTATGTTTGGTTGCAAAGGTAGGAATAACTTATCCAGGATTAACAATTAGTCCACAAATAAGTTATGCTTTATTGGGGGAGTTATTGTAATCCCAGGATAAGTTATACTAGAATAAGATAGGTAAATTAATAAAAATAGCCCCTTAAACTCTCTTTTATACACCACTTTACGTTCAACATATTAACATAAATTTAAACAACGCATTTATAATAACATTCACAACCTTAATTATTTATTGTTTTTATGATAAATATATTTTTCTATTAAAAATTTATGTTTGATAATTACAATTTTTATTTGTGAATATATTATAAGTTAAATTCATTTGCGTAACTATTATGTTTATTTATTTTTTGATTTCTCTTAAAAATTTCACTACACTACTAAGTTACATTTTTTTTCATTATATAGTTTATTACTAACTGAAAATTATATTTTATCTATAACTAAAATATAGATAACTTTAAATAATACATTTTCTTTTACTTTAAAATACTTAAAATGAAAGTCTTAATTTTTAAGCCAAATAAGATGAAAGTTTTACTTTTTAATTAAATAAGATGAAAGTTTTAATTTTAAGCTAAATAAGATGAAAATCTAATTTTAAGCTAAATAAGAAGAACATTTTGTTTTAAATCTAAATAAGATGAAAGTTTAATTTTAAGTTAAATAAGATGAAAGTTTAATTTTTAAAACATACGACACAATCATGGAAATATACACAGAAAAATATTTAAGATAAATAAGATGAAAATGTTATTTTTAAGAATGAATAACAAATGCTTGCAAAGAAAATGTTAAGAAAAAATAAATAAATAAGGTGAGGGTACTTTTGTAAACAAACAACTTGTTCTAAAAAATTATACAATGAATATTGGTTTGAATATGACAAATCAAACAAGCAATAGAAACTAATTGCCACATAATTTATCTCAGCATAACTTATTCCAGTATAACTTATTCAACATAACTAATACCAACATAACTAGTATTCAAACCAAACGACCCCTAAAAATTGATCATTTCTTTTGTACCAGAATTTTTTAATGCCTTTATTTATAGGAAATAATATGGAATTTGAAATAATAACATAAATATGCACTTTAATATGATTTAGAAGTTATGATTATCAAAAATCATGTGAGTAACGAAAATAAAAATAATTAAAATATTTGTATGAAAGAATATGAATAAATGGGATGGTAATTTTCACATTCATTTTTTACATTAATAAAAATTAAATTTAAAAAATTGTCATAAAAATGAGAGAGAAAAAATATAAATAGAAATATTGACCAATGAGAGGTGCCTAATAGTATTCATTGATGTAGCTTTATATTACACGAAGGTGAGGTTCAATTGACAAATATGTTGACATCTCAGGATCTTTCAACTTCTCCTAAATAACAAAAAAAATGTTATTTCTTCTTCCACAACGGATATTGTAACGAACACAAGTTACATTTGCTCCTTAAAATTAAACTTGAGTCATTTTATTAATAACGAGGGTAAGAACGAGATATTTTTATCATAACGTAATTTTTTTTAAATCATATAATCCGGGGGCATATTTGATCGCACTTTATCCATATATATTAATAAATATTTTTATTATTTAAGAAAATAATTTATTTTTAAAAATTAGGTGTATATATCTGTAATTAGCGACTAATAATATGTTTAATCAGTGACGGACCCAGGAATTTCATTTAGGGGTTCGAAAAATAAAAGTATAAACATGTAAATAAGCCTTTAGAAATGGAAACCTTGAACCCTTTTAGGTTTAAGATCACACTTTAGCACGCTTTTAAAAGTGAAAACAAAAACTAAAAACAAAAACTTTAACAGAACTAAAAATAAAAAAGGTAAAAAACGAAAAAAACTGAAGCAAAAAAATAAAGATAAAATGCTTACATAGAGACTCGAACCATTAACATACAACCTAATTTCAAGGAGACTTGACACTGCGCCACCATTTTCTCTTTGTTATTGAGGGGTTCAAAATATATATATAATATATATATATATATATGTATGTATGTATGTATGTATGTATGTATGTATGTATAGAGAGAGAGAGATACAGAAAATTTACCTTATATATACAGTGTATTTTTTGCCGATGGGGTTCACAAACCCATGTGGGTCTACTCCTAGATTTAATAGTACGTTTCATCATATTTCATAAACATCAATGACATTTTTCAACATATGATATAATATACTTGATATTTGTATAACAATTTCACTGTTTTGACATTTTCACTATATGTCGATCGAATTAACGACATTCCACAACAAATATCATATGTCTTCGACATTTGTATTAAATTTCGCTATTTTGGAAACAATTTTGCTAAATTCACTAAAATCAATGACATTTTACAACAAATCACTATTCTAGTGACATTTTCCCTAAAATCAACGACATTTTACAGTAAATGTCATAATTTATTCGACATTAATGTTAAATGTCACTATATAAGCGATATTTTTTCTAAGTGTCACTAAAACCAATGAAATTTTGTAATAAATGTCATATTATATTTGACATTTATAGCAAATGTCATCATTTATATGACATTTTCGCTAAATGTCGCTAAAACAACGACATTTTGCAATAAATGTCATTATTATATTTGGCATTTGTAGCAAATGTCATCATTTATATGACATTTTCGCTAAATATCGCTAAAAACAACGACATTTTGAAATAAATGTCATTATCATAGTGACTTTTTTGACCAAATCTCATTATTTTTACGATATTTGATATCAACTGTCATTATTTTCATGACATTTGATATCAAATGTCATTGTTTTATGATGTTTTATTCTTAAATGTCGTAAAGTTCTTTATTTTCTGACATTTGTTTCAAATGTCATCAAATTAATGTCTTTGTATGTACATTTTCTTGTAGTGACATTATGAATAGATTAACATGTATTCCAACTTAATTATGATATATCTTGATGGTTTGGTCTAGTTTGTGGAAGATGATCTTTATCCCTTAACCCTAGGTTATGATCTTGATATGAATTAGGTTATATTGATTTAATTGACTTGGTTATTGGTTGAATTACTACTAGATTATGTTGTTATGATAATCATGAATGAATTAGGGTGATTTGTAGTCTTTTCATGCTAGTTCTTGAGAATTGATCTAGGTTAGGAACTATGTTGTGAGTTTGACCTAAGTATCTTGTCTTAAGCTACGAACTAGTATTGAATTGTGATGTGGTAGTTCTTTTAGCATTGCTATTATGTTGGTCATTGAATTATGATGACGTTATACCCTAATTGGGTTGAATTAAGGGTTGATCGTAAGACCTTGATGATGAATTATGAAGGAGATTTGGCAAGTCTTCTGATCCCTATTCTTTACTTCAAATTATGGTTAATTGTGATTAAGTCATTATGTTGTATTGGAGTATGCCTTGTATTAGGATTTATAGGGGTTGATATGATGTTGAATTGAAATATCTTGACTATGGTATGTGAGGTGTTGGCTTAAGATGTAAATGCTATAAGGATGGTGAATGATTTACCAATGTGCCTTAACATGAAGTAATATGTAAATGTGCTAACTTCACTTATATGAATTGTAATGAAAGGATTAAGTTCATGCAATTCTTATTGAGATACGATGATGATGATGATGTTTATATAAGTTTTAGTCCCTATGACCTAGATTAAGCTATGATGATTAATAAAGACATTAAAGACATTTCAAAAGGGACTCTAGCTTAGCACCGAATGAACTAGAGTGAGGAGTGTCCCTTCCCACATAGGGAAGGTAGGATCACTAATGTAATCTTGAGATTGGATACTACAATTCATGTAGAATAAAGAGGGTCCCAACTATATCTCCTAGTTGTTGAACTATGTTACCTCCATAGGAATACTAGCTAGTGGATCCATGTGGTTGTTATGTTCATGTTTTGGTACTACCTTAGCAAGTAGTCCGCTTTCTTTCGATGTAGGGTTCCATGACACCGAATTCCACATTAGATCATGTGATCTATGTTGGCTAGATCAAGATATTCCTAAAAGGTAAAATGAACTAAAGGAATGAACTCTAACTAAGATGACCTAAGGGGGTTTAGCTTAGTCTATGTAGGGGTATGGGACTCTACCTATACATTTCACTAGTTAGCCTTCACTAAAGTCTTAGGAGGATGTTTTATGCATGTATATGCTTATAAAATGTAAAGGATATGTATATGATAATCTTACATGTTAATGTCACTGTGATGATAATTACCCTTATGAATATGTATTTATTCTAAAATGCTAAAGTTTGATATTATGCACTCTTAATGTTATGTTAGGTGAGGTTGGAAATTGGTTTGATATTATGCACTCTTAATGTTATGTTAGGTGAGGTTCGAAATTGGTTATGGTTCTTGATAAGTTTACTTGATTAAGTAAGGTTACTCATTTCACAAGTGGACTTAAAGAGGGTAATGATTGATGGTCTTACTTTGATTACGTTATAATGAACTCTTATTCATTCTTGTTGAAGTTATGGCTTGATGATAGAGTTGCTTTGACTATATGTCTAATTACATGATATGCATGTTGACTTGACTAGTTTTGATGTTATTAGTCTTGTGATGTACATGTCTATGACTTAATGACTATGTCTTATTGATTTAGTATGGTCTTGTTGAATGTGCATAAAAGTTTTTAATAAAAAGTTCATACTTATTGAAATGTCCCCTTTTTAGCATAATTTCAAAGTATGTGTGCATATGGTCTCATACTTGGTACAAGTGGTATACTAACCTCATTTCTTCCTTTTCCCCAACATTTTAGGTTCCGATTGTTGAAGGGCTTTTGGAGACGACTTGAAGAAGACTTGGATCTCTTATTCATTCAAGCAGGGTAGGTCCTCAATTTCTGAGGGTGATGCCACTATTAGATAATGGAGTTGTTTTTAGTTAAGACTTTTATTGTTCTTTCTTTTCCATTAAGTGTGAAACATTGTATAACCATGTGAGGCACTCTTACTTAGATGTATGGGCTAGGCCCAATATGATACACTCTTATTAGATGGTTATGAGATGAGACGACTATTATGACTATGTTATGTTATATA
>NC_028639.1:45696533-45735621 GCF_001406875.1 Solanum pennellii | reverse complement strand
CATTACTTAAGTAAGTCTTTTGATAACCTTTGGGTAGAGAATGTTATATATATATATATATATATATATATGTTTGTGTGTGTGTGTGTGTGTGTGTGTGCATTAAAAAATAAGACTAAGTAATCTTTCTATACGAAGGGTCTATGTATACTCGATATATATTTATTACGTGTATGTAGAGGTCTATGTAAACCTCAATGTAGAAATATTAAATTATTTTAAATTTTCCGCTAAATTTGTCCTATGAATGTAATGATGCAAAGCTAAGAGGATAGTGTTAGTCCTCAAAGAGGATGACGCCGCCGGTTACGTCTATGGGGTATTCCCGAATGTGTCATCCCACACCGAAAAAGAGAGGGTTAAACTTGCCTAAGGTGTAACCAATCGTACATAGCTATATAAGTGGTATCCACAAGTTATAACCTACGGAGTAACATAGTTATGGAAGATGGAGATTGCTTCTAGAAGCCTTGACTTACTAGCGTAGAGGTTTCCATATCGTGAGACAACATCTATGTTGGAAACCCGGACTTGCTGAACATTAAGGTTCTCTTGTGGGAAACCGGACTTACTAATGTGAAGCCCCTACTCTCATTTGTAATTTTCACTAAGTGCTACGCTCTAACTCCCATTTTAAATATATTTAAGCCTTTAATGCATTAGTTCATAAAGAAGGCTTTATGAGCTTGCTCCTTCATACATCATATAGGTAAAAGGTTTCTAAGATGAGAATGTCCTTTCATCATAGACCCTACTTCATGTAAGAATGTCCTTTCCCATGTTCATACAATCATTCATCATGTGTGTGCGCGTACAATGTGAGATCTACCTTCGCATAAACATCTCTAGTCACATATGTTCATAACTTCATAATTCATATACTTCACATGCATAGGAATAGGTAATGATGCATACGAGAACTACCCTTTCCTTAGTCATCATGAATATATCATATTCATAGTCATGCATGAAGTGTGTGTGTACATTGGCCAACATGATCACATAATGGCTATAGCATAACCTTGAGGAAGCCACTCTCTTAAGATCACGACACATGTACAACATTCCTCAAGTCTCAATTCATACACACAATTAGAGTATAATGTAATAATGACTGCACACACTCACATTACATCATAGGAGACAAGAACATATTCAATATTAGAATAGAAAACTCCGACCATACTTTGATCACACATTCATATAGAGGTTCATATAGGTAGGGGTCATGCTACAAGAGTATTCATCATCATTAGCCATCTTATACCACACCTAACCCTAACATTATCATCACATGTACACAACATCATCCACACACATAGATCATGCAACTAGTGTAAAAGATTATTCACATAACATCAATTTACTTAAAACATGATATTAGAGTCAAGGCTAAATCCTTCAACTTCCTAAATATGGAAATCATCATATCAATTCATCTTGCATCTAATGCATTCAAGTCCATGATCATAACACATAAACATGTACAAGAATGTAAGCACCGCCACCATAAAACCAATCATCACAATTCCATATACATTTTAAGCCAATTAGAAGAAAATAGGTCAACTTACCAAATATACAAGCTAATGATCATCTTGATCGATTTCCAACAATTCATAATCAATTGACATAAAGGAATATAGATTAAGCTATTCATTATAATCTAAACATAATCCAATCATCATATAATCAAGATCACAAAACGCACATTATAGGTCAATTTGAGAAACTAGGAGGATCATGGATTATTCATGAAATTGGATTGAAATTCATAATTAGAACAATAATTAAACATAAAACCATAATTAGAATGACTTTGAGATCAATTTGGCAATGAACCCATGGCTAGATTGGAAATTGAGAATTTTGACTTAGAATGATGTTTGAAAAAGCTTTGAAAGGACTCCATATATGAATGGTTATCTAGGGATTAAGGATTACCATACCTTCTATGTTATAAATCCCATGAAAATTTGAGAAGAAAGCTCCAAGAATCCATCTCCATAGCTTGTTCTTGAGCTTGGTCTTCAATGGAGGTTTGATAGAATTTGAAAGAAGACAAAGTTTTGGGGTTTTGTTTTTCTTAATTGGTATTGGGCTTTTTGGCAAGAAAGCGGTTAAATAAGTCCTAGAAATTGTTTGAAAAACCGACTCCTAAAGTTACCAAAACTCCCCATACTTATTTGAACTTGTAGACATGTCAAATTTGACTTTAAAACGATGTAATTAAATTTGGGAAGTGGTTGCTCGTCGCGAAGGAAACTTCTATTTTGCCTCACTAAATTATTGAGGAAGTGGACCCGTGTAGGGAGCGCGACGCACATGCACACTCAGTGGCAGGCTCGCGATGCGTGACAGCATCCACATCTTGCCACTGCACGCTGTCTTGGGCAGCTTCCTTGTCCAAAGTTTTGGTCCTCTTTGGGAGCCCTTAGGGTGGTCCTTGGGGAGTCGTACCCGGAAGTTTTGACCCTTAACATGTATATTAATATATTAGGGTCAGTTCCACTGTTTTTAGACTTTATACAACACATAAAAACAAGGTAAACATACAAGGACACACTAGCATGTTTAAAGATTAACTTTTGAACGTCTTGGACGTCTGACCTCCAAATCACTTATACCTTATACATACTGTAAAACACTTAATCAACATGTTATTAATCTTTTCATGCACATGTGAGGTTCTAGACACCTTAACTTCTATTGAGGGTCTTGACATGGAAGCCCTATTACAAGGCCTTCATTTAGGTGTTAATCTCAACTTAAATCCAATAGAGATTGAAACCGATTCCAATGAAATTTTCCAGGTTCTACAAAAATCTCACCCTATTTATGCTACAATGGTTAATGATTGTAGGTCTCTTATGAAGAGGTTGAGGAATCCAGTAATCCGTCATAATTTTGGACAAGCCAACAAAGTTGCAGACTTTTTATCTAAGATGGGTGCAAAGCTGACATCGTCCATAAATGATGCTAATATATCAACTCCTCCAAGTGACGCCATAACTATAATACAGAAAGATCAAGCAGGAATCTCTACTACTTAACTAATTACTAGGAGTACTTGTAATAAATTAGCTTGTTTTGGTAACCTATATGTAATCACTAGTACTTGTGATATTGTAACCACTTAATTATATTATATTATATATAAAATATCCTTTTTATCCTAAAAAAAAATCATCACATTTCGCTCATCGTCTAATTGCACGTTGGCATGTCGGATATTGGAGAAGGGAAGAAAAAAGAGTTGAGCGTTAGTTTAGATGAAAAAAAGATCCCAGTTAAATACTATTTCCTCAAGTAATGTTCGATGAGTCTTAAATCAATGTCATGTGGATGATAAAATAATTTATGATTGAGATTCATTTCAAATCTTGTACTTAACAGTAAGGTCAAAAATATTAAAATAAAGCTAACAATATCCATTAAAATATTTGTGATCATTGACTATTGAAAAGATCAGTCGACAAAATGTAAATAAATTTTAATTCAACGATAAAATATTTATATTTTTATAAAAACAACTAATTAAGATGAACCTAATCATTAGGAGTTAAACTATTGAATTCTACAAACTTCATACTAGTATAAGAAATATGATCTACTTATTTCACATTAACAACATGCTCTCGAGCATGCTTATATTTGTTAATCTTCTGTACGATGGATAAATTATTATTCGTATGTTCATCCACTTTAATCGAGAAAATTATATCATATTTTTGGAGTTGAATTGGAAAAATATTATTGAGTAGTGTTTTTACGGTAAGTATTTGGTGCATTTTAATGAATATCATTAGTTTCACTTTTAGCATTTTTGGGAGTCAATTCCCTAAATGGTCACCCAAGTTTAGGAAATTGCCTTGAAATATCATTTATGTTTTATTTGGATCAAAATATACACTTCAAAAGTCTCCTCTCTCCTATTGGATTCACATGTCATTAAAGTCCTTTTTTTTTTTTATGAATAGACTTATTTAATAGGGAAAAGAGTCTGAAAAATACTCCAACTTTGGTCGAAATTGTTGTTACGATCCAAAACTTTATGGAGGACCTTTTAAACCCCCCCCCCCCACACACTATCTAATAATTTATTCTAAAGATATATATGTGTCCACGTGGGCACATTACCATTTATAATTATGCAATATTTATGATGTACACGTACACACATATATACCTTTAACATACACTACTAAATAGTGTAGGGAGGGTAAAATGTCATTTTCAAAGTTTGGATATATTTAGACCTTTTTCTTTATTTAATTTATCAATTAATTGAAATAATGATCTTATTATTTTCTGAAACACATACATGAATGCACGCACACACTCACTAGTTTATTGAGAAGAAAATTTCATACTTAATAATCTTTTATCATATTCTTTTATATGCTGTGAAGAATCGCTTTCTAAAACTTACCATAATGTCATCAATTTTGCATAATTATAAGCAAAACATATTAAAAAAATATTGATATATAAATCACTTATGAATGTCAACTTGGATCAATGAATCATATATTATACAATGGATCAATAATATCAAAGGTCTATTAACTATTAAAAAATAATTAATTGGGTGCTTTGAAATCCATATATACTTACGATATCTTTCTTTGAAAAGAAAATAGAAAGTGAATATTATTTATATTCAAAAATAAATTTTGATCTTTATTTATCAAAATATTAATCTAATATAATATGTATAGTATTGAATTAAAATAGGCAATTCAATTAATTATTACTTATATTTCATGAATTTGGAATGAGATAAAAATATATATTGGTGTTTAATTGTATGAGAAGTTAAAATATATTATAATACAGAATAAAAGAATAAAAAATATTAAATTAAAAAAGTTAAATAATAATTTTCTCTTTCTTACTAAGTTTTCTGTCAACCTTTTAAAATTTATTTGAATATTTTTATGAAAAATAAATAGCTGAAAATTTTTAAATAATTTACTTAAGAATTTTAAAAATTACCAGGTAATAATTGAACAAAAAGATTTTTCATTAAATTTTGTTTGGTAAAAATATATAAAGGAATTAAATTTTATAGTTCATTTTTAATAATCTTCATAAATTTTCATGTAATTTATATATTTATTTTATAGAGATATCAATTTGATAAATTAAACAGGCCTATTATTTTTTAAAATGATGATTTAATGACATGAAATATAAACTAGAATTGAAGGAGACTTTTGAGGTATTTAATATTTTTTTTATGGATAAAAAATATAATATTATTCACTTTCTAATTTTTTAAAAAATAAAACAATTGGTACGCATGAATTTCAAAATACACAATTAATATTACTGTAGCCATTAATTGACGTTTAATATTATTGATTCATTGTACAATTTATGATTAAATTGATGTAAGTTAACATTCATGAGTGATTTATATATTAATATTTTTATGAATGTATGTGCTTATAAGTATTCAAAATTGTTGATATTATAGTACGTTTTAAAAACCTATTCTTCATAACATAAAAAAAATAAAAAGATTAATTACGATAAAAGATTCTTAACTATGAAAATTTATTCTTAATAAACTGATATTTTTTTCAAAACAAAAAATACGATCATTATTTTAGTTAAATGAGCTTAATGAATTAAGTTAGTCTATTATTTTTTTTAAAAAAAAAATGCTTAACGACATATCATACCAATTAGGTGAGAGTGAGACTTTTGAAGTGTCAAGTATATTTGGAGGAAAAAAGTGATAGTTGAGTAATATTTTGATCATAAATGAAACATAAATGATATTTCAATGCACTCCCTCAACTTTGGTGACCATTTTAAGTGTAAGATTTGAAATGAGTTTTCAACCATAAATTATTTCATTTATGATCCATTCTAAGAGGTTATTGAACATTACTTGACTTAATCTTTTACCAGTTTAGCTAGGCTTATTGTTGTTGACTTATTTTTATCCTTTTAGCTTTAAAAATAAGCATTTTGAATCATTTTTCAAATAAGTATATTCAAACACTTCAAAAATATTTTAATATCATTTTTGCTTTAAAAATACTTGAAATAAATCAATTCACATCAACGGTATCAAATTACTACCACTTGACATGAGATTTTTGAGAAAACCGGACGGTCGAAAATAAGGTGATCGTTAATTGCTTTGTGGGCCGAGGCAGGAGAGTGACTGTTCATTTGGTCTTCACAAAGCTATTAAAATCATGGAAATTGTACTATTATCTTGTCATCTTACTATATACTACAAACTTTTTATGATTTCATAAAGGTCATTATCAGAAAACAAATACCAATATCAACATGATGAGACAAGTGAAGGGGCCACCAATCACCATGGCATTTGCTTCAATTTTTAGAGGAAAAGTTTTCAATCAATAACGTTTATACAGAAGTTGTAAAAGGAGTGTCACGCACTTTTTTTCGCGCGCGGCAAGGATTTTTCCAATTCAAGTGACGATATTGATTTAGTTATTATTTTTCTTTTCGGAGTCGTCAATCGAAATTTAATTATGGTATTTCAAGTCACCTTGTTTTTTTATTCCTAACCAAAAAGGAAATGATTATATTTTAATTTGCAAACCAAAAATTCGGTAAAAATTCTGTTGACCGAAGGGAAGGTATTAGACATTCCTGAGTCCCGTGGTTCTAACATAGTAGATTTTATTGACTTATAATTATCTTGATATATTTTGGATAATTTGTATCTATATGCCATGGTTTACTTACTTTTATCATTTTCTACATTTTTTAATTGTTGAATTTTATTAGTGCTAACCCATTTAGATCACCTGGCCTAAGTTACTCAAGGTTAATTATTAAATAATTTGGTCAAGCTGCGTAACCTAAATAAAGTGTTTCCCCTTATTAAAATTATTCCAGGAGAAAAAAATAAATAAATAAAACAATTAATCGTAACAAGGAACTATGTTGTTTTTTCATTTTTTTTCATAGGTATGTTTTTTTTTTGTCTTTTTGTGCAGATTTTTTGTTGCCTTTCTGGTTGATCGTTTTTGTACATCTCTGTGTAAATCGTTTTTTTTTCCCTAATATAACAACTAGTAACAATAAAATGTCCTTTTTTTTTTTGAGGAAAAAAAAAAGTAAAAACAAAACAAACTATTATTTCCAGAATTTATACTAAATTTAGACTAGCATTATATTCATATCATACAATGAACCTTTTATTTTTAGATGACAAATATAAATACTATCAATAAATGCATTTTTTGCTAATGAATGATGATTTACTTAATCAATTTTGAGTTATGCTCATACGAATAATATATATATATATTAATTAAGCAATTAAATTCATGAGTCATGTCCGAATAAAGAAAAATATTGAATTCTAACCAAGCAAAAACAATTATATGTTATATTACTCTTTACTCGATCTAAATTTAACAATATAAATATTCAAATATATTCCAATATTATAACATTAATAACATTAACAGATTGAACACGTGAAAGATGAACAACTTTAACATATGAGATTCAATTCTTGCAATCACAATATAAAATATACAAAAAATAAAATACAAATAAATTTACCTCTTCTAAAAAATAAATTACGAAAAACGACACTTAACAATTTACTGATTTCTCAAAATATTAAGAATAGCAGACTTTTGGATCCGTGAACTTGAAGCCGTCAAATACTACAACTCAAATTCCCGTATGCTTTTTTGTTTTTCTTTCGGTTCTGTCTCTTCTTTTTTTCGTATTTTTTTTTGTAGTATGTTCATGTATTATATATAGGTATTATGCAAGGTATAGGAATGGGGGTAGTGGGGTGAGGAAGACGTGAGAGAGTGGGAGTGTGGGGAAATTGGATGAGTATGATATTGTTGACTTCTTCTTCGTTTTTGAAATTAAATATCTAAATTGAAAATATAATTATGAAATACTAAATTATTTAAAATAAAACTTATACTTTTTTTAAAAAAAATTTCAAATCTTTTAAAATAAACTTATTAAAATATGACGAAAAATATTTAAAATAGATTTATTATAAAATATTTAAGCTTTAAAAATGGTATAAAACTTAAGTTCGGTAAAAAATTACATGTCTACAATTGGCCCCTCTTTGACTGGAAAGCGAAGAGTTTTCAGACAAAGAAGTAGACAAAGTGATAAGTTTTTGACCGAACTCTTATTTGAAAGGAAAAATTTGTGCGATCGAGTCCTTGTTTTGGACATCCAACATATTCCGGATGATAAGGGAATCAGGTCACATGTAGTTCAAGGAGTTGAAGTGATGAGTTGGAAGTTTAGTGAGGTTCCACTCGAGGCTCTAGTTCGCGGCTCCTATTTTACATGGAAAAGGGTAGACCGAAAATTAAAATAAAATACAAGTACATGATCATATCTATGTAGCTTCTCCTGAATCTTGACTTGACTCTTCATGCTTCTTTAATTATGAGATATTATTTTTCATCTCAAATGAGTTCAAAGGTAAACACCTTTCTACAGATAGATTCCTTTTACTCGTGCTTGGATATTGATTGTGTTTTTTTTTTCGGAATGAGCTCTTGCTTGTTCAACGGAAAATGAGTTAGAAAATTAGAATATTTTCCATCTATGATCCTGAGCTTGAGGTGTGGATTTACCTCATACTATATGGATAGCTAAAATTAAAATTAACAAAGAAATCACACAAAATTTTACCCTAGTTTATAACAAAGAAAATTTGGTGAGAGAAATAAAAGAGGTGCTTAGCTTTAAATCGAGACTCTGAACAACTCGAGCTTTGTTGCGATATACTCTTCAGATGGCGTATTTGTGTTTACACCAACTCTATTCCTCATGATTAACTGACTAAATTAAATTATGTTAGTCTAGTCCCATTATCTAGGAGGATCTTGCTAGTCCCATTATCTAGGAGGGTCCTGCTAATCCCATTATCCAGGAGGGTCTTGCTAATCACATTATCCAGGAGGTTCCTGTTAGTCCCATTATCCGGAAGGTGCTACTAGGCCCATTACCTAGGAGGGTCCTGCTAGTCCTATTATCCAGGAAGGTCATGCTAGTCCCATTATCTAGGAGGATCCTGCTAATCTTGCTAATCTCATTATTCAGGAGGGTCCTGTTAGTCCCACTATCAAGGAGGGTCCTGCTAATCTTGCTAATTCCATTATTTAGGAGGGTCATATTAGTCCCATTATCCAGGAGGGTCCTGCTAGTTCCATTATCCAGGAGGAACTTGCTAATCCCATTATCAAGGAGGGTCCTGTTAGTCCCATTATCTAGGAGGGTCCTGCTATTCCCATTATCCAGGAGGGTCGTGGTAGTCCCATTATCTAGGAGGGTCCTGTTAATCCCATTATTCAGGAGGGCCCTGCTAGTCCCATTATCTAGGAGGGCCCTACTAATCCCATTATCCACGAGGTCCTGCTAGTCCCATCATCTAGGAGAGTCCTGCTAATCACATTATCCATTAGGGTTCTGCTAGTCCCATTATCCAGGAGGGTCCTGCTATAATACATTCAATAGACTAATAATACAAACAAAACATTGAGTGTTATCTAAATTATTTGTAGTAAATTCATTAAAAGTAGATTCAATCTATCATGTAATTACTATTTTGATACATATTGAACAATTTTCAACAATTGGGTTCCACAAACCTTTATTGCAAGGTTGCCATTTCGCTCGTTGTAGAGTAAATTAAACATCTAGGTTCCTCGAATCGTCGATCTTGAAACAACTTGTATCCCTGCTTCAACAAAGAAAATTTGTGAGTTTGAAAATGTGGTGGTTGATTTGTGGTTCCACCTTTTGACAAGGGTTGCTCAATTACTTGTGATGTTTTACTTATTTCCAAACGACCGTACTCCTTATTTATTAACTGTATTTTCACCCAAATTTGCTTATTTTAGGAGATCCAAATCCAATATCTTCCTTTATTTCATGACACTTATTGGTAAGCCTTCTTAAAATCAAGGACTTCTTCCGAATCCAATACTTGCCGATAGATTGTAACTTATTAGCCTGGATTTCTGTAACACCCTAAAACGAACTAAGGTGAACTAGATCTTCGCGATTGTTTCTTGAGATAATTTTGTGTTAAAAATATTAATAATGGTGTTCTTAGGCAGTGTGTGAAGTTTGGAGGTCAAACGTCCAACAACGTCCATGACATTCGGAAGGTGTGCCTTCAAAAGTGTTCATGTGTCTTGATGTGTTCGAGCGAGTTTTACGTGTTCGTTTTGCTTGAAATTTGTGTGAGATGTTTATAAGACCTATACCACTATGTTTGGGGGTTTAACGTCTGGGTACGACCCCACCTAGGATCCACGAGGGGCCCTAGAAGAGGACCCCAATATCTAGGCAGAATTTGTCAAAGCTGCCCAAAAACCAACCCCAAACAACGGATGCAATCGACGCCCCGTCGTCTAGGTGCGTAGGTTGGGACTCTGTGGGGGGCTCAACCCTCCATTCAACAGCTTCAGACTCAAATGATGCCCAGCAGCACGGGCCGTCGTTCAGTCGATGCCCCGTTGCTTGGGCCCGTCAATGGTGTCCTGCAAAAGTTGTGGGACACACTGCAAGCTTGGGTTGTTTTGTGTAAATTCACCCCAAGTATTTTATGAACCTAGGATGATGTTTTTAGGGGTTTTAAGTTCTATTAGATTAGTTTTAAGTCCTAGACGTAGACAATACCCCTCACTTAAAAATATTCAAACTATCTCTCTAAAAACAAACTCTCTCAAGTCACATTGGAGCTAAGACTCAAGGAGAACTAGGAGAGCTGGTTTGGACATGTTTCTTCATCAAAATTAGTGGGTTTTATCCTACTTGAGGTATGCAAGTCATCCTTTAACCCTCTTCCATTCAAGGAGTCATTTCTAAAAGATTTTTAACAAGGGTTTTCAGACTCTATCTTCTTCTAGTTTTGATTCTAAGCATGGGTCTTCATGTAAAGGTGTTTTAATGATTCAAATATGTTTATTCTGGTATTAATTAATTATTTTAAGGTCAAAATCCTAATGAACTCATGTTTATGCATATTTCCAACTTTTAGTTTAAGAAAAGGGTTAAATGAACTTGATTGTGTAGTGTTTGAACTTTGGTTTCCTTATGTTGTTATTATGGTTTAGATACTGTCCTAAGGGTCATATTCTGATGAAATATTGAATAATTGATTATAGGTGGTGAAATCTTGGTTAAATGGTGAGTTTATTTATTGTATAACTCTTATTATGAAATGCTCTTGAGTGGTATGGTTCACCTTCTTGGTGGCGGTGTTTAGTTGTTGTATTTGGTAATGTTTGGTACGTATTGTGAGCATGGCTTTGAAGTCACAGTGTGTGAAATGAAGTAATAATGATGAGGTTCATGTTGATATGCATTATGAAGCTTGAATTGTATGTTTTGCTTAGATTATGCCTAAATGAAGTAATGTATATGTTGAGCATGTTAAAGTGTGTTATGTGATGAAGGAAGGTCTAAGCATGTATAAAATTGAATATAAATGAAATGATTCTCATGTGAAAGGTGTGTTCACATGTATACACACACTCACACTTGAATGAATGAATGGAGCTATGTTAAGTCGAAAAGGGGAGTTTTGGGGTGAACACTCTTCGTGAGTTGAGATGAAGAGCTTTTTAAGATAGGAAGATGAATTCCCTTCTTAAGTTGAGATGTGGTGTTCACTAGTTATCCTTAACCTATACGATATAATGTTTAGAATCCGTGGGGATTTATGCCTAGCACCGAGAGGATCTGAAGAAGGGGTGGTTACACTTCGCGAGTTGAGATGTTGTATTCTAATATACCTCTTGAGATGAGTACTCCTCTTTAGTAGAGCATGAGTTACTTAGTAGCAATCTCCTTATCTCTTAACTATGAGCTTGCATAGGTGTAGCTATTGGGAAAGCCAAGTAAAAGATAAAAGAAAGACCTCACTCTAGGCAAGTGGGAGAACCCTTCTACGATAAGGGAAGTATCAGCATTCCATTTCTAGCTCTCATGGTCTATGTTGGTTAAGCTTACCCCCACAAAAGTAATGAAAGTTTTAAGTCTTCTAAAAGAGTGCTACTTAGGGTAGGTAGTGGAATGAGACGCTATCTATCCATTGCACTAGGTAGGCATTCCGAAAGGGGAGTCTTGGTGAATCTTATATGAATTGAAAGTACTAAGTCTTCTGAAAGAGTGTACTACTTACGGTAGGTGGGTGGAATGGGACGCCATCTATTCATTGCACTAGGTAGGCATTCCGAAAGGGGAGTCTTGGTAAACCTTATATGAATTGAATGAGCTAAGTCTTATAAAAGAGTGTACTACTTATGGTAGGTGGTGGAATGGGACACCATATACTCATTGCACTAAGTAGGCATTCCGAAAGGGAAGTCTTAGCGTGTTGTTTGAGTGTTCCTCTAATGTCTAGTCATTGAGTGGGGACTTATTCTCCCGAGGTAAGTAAGCCTAGAAGAAGTAGTCTTGGGGATCACTTAGGTTTGTTTAGAAGGAGCTGTATGTGCATTTCCTTCATGTTTTACCTTGGTGAGTATCAGGATAACCTTAGCTAGGGAAACTCCTATGAAAATGAGTTCACTTCCTCTTTGCTTGACCTTGGAAGTTCACTGTTCTGGAATAAGGATAGTTCACTGTAAAGTCAAAATAGTTTACTATAAAATTTGAAGAGATTACTCCAAAATGCTTCGTTTTGTTAAAATTATGGAAATTCTGCTCTAAGTGTTAAATGATAATTCTTATGTTGTTTTACTCCTATATTCTTGAATGTTTTACTTAATCGACATGAAAATGTGGTTTTACTAAAATGTCCCGTTTTGCATGATTTTGCATATGCCATACTTAATACATTAATTGTACTAACCCCATACTTTTCTATACTCAATAAGTATATGTTTGGAAGCAAGAAGAAGTCTAGAAGGCGAAGCTTCGGTAACCTACTCTCTCAAGATTTGGTATGTCCTCATATATTTGAGGGCATAGTCTATGTTTCTTTAGTTTTGTTATAAAGACTTATGATGCATTTCTTTTAATGTAAAGGACCATGTCCCTAAGACATTATGTCGTGTCTTTATGTTGGCTTGTGACGATGAGATTTTCTTAGTATTTATGAAAGAATTCCTTTTTATATTTAATGTAGTGAAAAGTTTTAACTCCACACTACCTTTCATTACTTATGCAATGAATGATAGTTAAAGGGCTTGTACAAGACCCCAAAAGGTCAAGTACGCATTGTCCCGATCCAAGGGTTCTCCCTAACTTCTAGGGGGTACTTGCGGGTCGTTACAACTTCTTCGGAATCCAATACTTGCCGACAGATTATAACTTATTAGCCTGATGCTTCGCTTAGTATAATCCAGAGAGTTGGTAGCGAGTCTTGAAATCCCTTCCCAATTTCTTGACACAAACTCGACTCAAATACATATGAAACAAAGTTATTGAAAAGTAGAAAAAACTGCAAACTACATGAGAATAGAAGAAAATGATTCGATGAAGACTCTATTTTAGAAAGAGGAAGAAAGAAAAACTTCTCTGAGTGTAGGAGCCGACTCTACAGATCACGACATGCAATTTGAATTGATTACAAGACTTGTCCAATGAATCTATTCATCAACCATTATTGATCATCCAATCTTGACATGAAGTCCCAACATTAGACGAAGTCATAAATAATTTCAAACCCTTATTCACCTTGTGATGTTCACGAGGGTTTTTGCCACTAAAACTCTATCATGTAAATTCCTCCAGCTCACATTCGCCTTATGGTGCTCATTATGGTTTTAACCAATAAAACTCTCTCATTTTATTTCTCTCAACTAATATTTGCCTTATGATGCCCGGTTAGAGTTTTCACCAATAAGACTCTCTCATTTTATTTCTCCCAACTAACATTCGCTTACAGTGCCCACTTAGGTTTTCACCAATAAGAATCTCTCATTTTTATTTCTCTCAACTAACATTCACCTTGTGGTGTCCACTTAGGGTCTTCACTAATAAGACTCTCATTTTTATTTCTCCAAACTAAAATTCACCTTATGCTGCCCACTTAGGGTCTTCACAAATAAGACTATCTTATTTTTAATTTTATTTTTTTGTTTTTTTTTGTTTTGTGAAAAAGAAGTATAATGTCGTCGCTCGTATGTTTAGCATACCTACTCTTGAAATTTCAAAGGTTCATGCAAAGACCTTTCTTTGATTGACTTTAAATGATGGGGTTGATTTTGAGCTTTGGGATGAAAGAACAAATGAATAAATAAACGAATTTTGCCTCAGTTTACTACAATATGAAATTTTTTGATTTTTATTTTGTTGGACCAAACCCAATACTAGGGCTGCCTACATATCTTGCCGAAACATGAATCAGGTCGAACGTAGTTCAGGTAATTTGTTTTTCTTCTGAAAAAGACAAGGAAGCAATAGAACCAAGAATTTCCATTGACACCCTTTGAAATGTCAAGCCCAAACATAAGGGTCTCTAATTCCAAAAATTAGATCATATATAATATCTTTTCGTGACATCAGCATTGACGACCATTTCTATCATTTTGCCTTCTATATCTACTAAGTAAAGAGCACCATTGGATAATGCATTTTTTTCACTGAATGGTCCTTTCCAATTTGGAGAAAATTTGCCTTTGACTTCGACATGATGTGGCAAAAAGCATCTGAACACTAATTGACCCTCCTCAAGATGTCTGGGACGAACCTTTTTGCTATATGCTCGTGCTATTCTTTTCTGGTACAATTTTCCATGATATATTGATGTCAGTCGCTTCTCATCAATCAAACTTAATTGCTCTAATCGTGTTTTGATCCACTCATCATCATCAGTTCCAGCCTCCACAACAATTTGTAAAGATAAGATCTCAACCTCTGCATGTATAACTGCCTCAGTCCCGTATACCAGTGAATATGGGGTGGCGCCCACTAACTTACGAACTGTAGTGCGATAACCCAACAAAGCAAAAGGTAACTTTTCATGCCATTGTCGAGAACTTTGCACCATTTTATGAAGTATCTCTTTTTTATTTTTGTTAGCAGCTTCTACAGCCCCATTTGCCTTTGGGCGATACCGAGTCGAATTTTGGTGCTTAATCTTAAATTGATGGCATACCTCTTGCATTAAGCGACCATTGAGATTTGCAGCATTATCGGTAACAATCACCTTTGGAATATCAAACCGACAGATGATGTTGAAATGAATGATATCCACCACGAACTTCTTGGTCACTGACTTGAAAGTTACTTCTTCCAACCACTTTGTAAAATAATCAATGGCCACCATGATGAACCTATGACCATTCGATGCTTTAGGTTCTATTGGTCCAATCACATCCTTCCCCACGCCATGAAAGTCCATGGTGCAGATATTACGTGCAACTCGAAGGGAGGAGAATGTATCAAATCACCATGTATTTGGAATTTAAGACATTTTTACGAACAAATCATATGGAATCTCGCTCCATGGTGAGCCAATAATAACCTGCTCGAAGTATCTTCTTTTCAAGAACATATCCATTCATGTGAGGTCCACAAACCCCTGACTGTACTTCAATCTTAATTGTTGAAGCCTCTTGAGCATTTACATATGGTAGAAGTCCTAAATCAGGTGCATTCTTGCACAATATGCCTACGCTTAAGAAAAATTTGTTTGCTATTCATCGAATAGTTCTTTTTTGATCACTAGTTACATCTAACAAGCATTCTCCAAACTGAAGATATGTTTTAATAATGGAACCAAGGTTTATCATCAAATTCCTCTTTACCATGTTGCAATAAGCATTTTGATCACGAATTTGTATGTATAAAGGATCGATATGAGCATCATTAGGATGTTGGAGCATCGAAGATAAAGTGGCCAATGCATCAACAATCTCATTGTTAATTCTAGAAATGTGTCTAAACTTTATTGACATGAATCATTGACAAAGATATTGTAAACAATGTTGATATGGTATGAGATTTGGGTAACGAGTTTCCCATTCTCCCTGAATTTGATGAACTAGCAAGTCTGAGTCTCCTAACACTAACAGTTCTTGGATTCCCATATCAGTAGCTAACCTGAAACTCAAAATGTAAGATTCATACTCAAACATATTATTAGTACAATAGAATCTAAGTTGGGCTGTTATAGGGTAATATTCCCCTGATTCAGACATAAGAACAACTCCTATTCCAACTCTTTTCTTGTTAGAGGCACCATCAAAGAACAACTTGCATCCTTGATCGTTATCGTGAATAACTTCATCGTTACAAGATATTTCTTCTGGAAAATATGTCTTAAGTGTTTCATATTTTTCATCAATAGGGTTCTCTGCTAAATGATCTGCCAATGCTTGAGCTTTTATTGCGATCCGAGTCATATTGATAATGTCAAACTTTGTGAGCAATATTTGCCATTTCGCAAGCCTGCTCATGGGCATGCACTTTTGAAAAATATATTTCAACAGATCCATAAGAGAAATGAGATAAGTAGTATAAGATGAAAGATATTCTTCAACTTCTGTGCTACCCAAGTTTAGGCACAATAGGTTATTTCAAGAAGGGTGTACTTCGCTTCGTAAATGGTGAACTTCTTGCTGAGGTAATAAATATCCTGCTCTTTCTCCCTAGTATCATGATGCTGGCTCAATACACATCCAAACGAACTATCCAAAACTGACATATATAATAACAAAGGTCTTCCGGCTCGGGAGGAACTAACACAGGGGGATTCGATAGGTAATTCTAATTCTTTCAAAAACCTCTTGACATTCTTCAGTACACTCAACTATGGCATTCTTTTTTAGCAACTAAAAGATGGGCTCGCAAGTTTTTGTGAGTTGAGCAACGAATATGCTGGTGTAGTTTAACCTTCCTAGATGTCTCATAACATCAGTTTGTTCTTTGGAGGTGACAATTCCTGAATGACTTTTTTTTTTGAAGGATCTAACTCGATACCCTCTTGACTGACTGTAAACCCCAAAAGTTTCCCCGACGGTACTCAAAATACACATTTTGAAGGATTAAGCTTGAGATTATATTTGCAGAGCCTTTCAAAGAATCTTCTTAAATCTTATTGTAACACCTCTAAAACGACTTAGGTGAAACTAGAGCCTAACACTCGTGTCTTGATGTTTTGAAATTCTAAAAAGGGTTATATTGATGTTAGGAGGCAGTGCTTAAAGTTTCGTGAAGTTTGGAGGTCAAACGTCCAAGAACGTCCATGACGTTCGAAAGGTTTGCCTTGAAAAGTGCTTGTGTGCATTAGGGTGTTTTGTCAAGTTTTACATCTTAGTTTTTGACGAAATTGATGTGGGAGGTCTTAAAAACGTATACGAACATATTCAGGTTGGAAATTTCCAGGCAAAAACTCCCTAAGGACCAACCAAGGGGTCCTTGACGAGGATCTATCTTGGTTCCCAAGACTGTCCAAAACTGTCCCACCTATGAATAGCAATCGACGCCCAGTAGGCTGGTCGACGCCCCGTCGATGGAGGACATAGGTGGGGACTTAGGCTTAGGACATTGAGCTTCCAATTCCAAGCGTTTGACCCAAACCACGGACAACCAGGACGGTTCGTTGGTTAGGCTTCGGGGCGTAGGTACTGATCCGTCAATGGCACCTGCTGAAATTCTACAGGTGTCTCGGCCAAGTGGAGGGTATTTGGGGTTTTCATCTAGCCTTCCTAAAATTATTTGGATGACTTATTAAAGTTATTTTGGGTGTGGGTTTATAAGTCTTAAACACTTAGATGAATTCACTTTTCTAATTCAAAACCCAAAACCTCTAAAGAACTTTCTAGAACACCAATGAGGCTTGAAGGAAGATTGGAGCTCGAAAGTGGGATTCTCCATCAATTCTTCTCAATTTTCGTGGTCTAGCATAAATTGGGTATGACTTTAATCCTTGAATCTCTTTTCTTCGAGGAGCCTAGCTTCAAAGTGTTTTTCAAAGACTTCGAAAAAAGATGAACTTCTATATTGTAATCTAACCATAGGTTCTTGCATAAAACGTTTTGAATCATTGTATTATGATTGAATGGTTGTTAATTTGATGATTTTTGACTAAAAATTTTATGAACCCATGCAATTCATGAAACCCTAGTTTTGACTATTTTATGGGTGATTTGATTATGTCTTTATGCTACTGAATTCTTGTGTAGTTTGATTAGGGCTATTGAATTATGAAAGAATCACATTAGAATTGATAGTAGGCTGTCCTAATTTGTTAAATTCATGTTGTGTTATCTTGATTTCATTGTATATTATGATTATTGGATTTAATTGGTGATTATGGCCATTGGTAAGGGCCTTTGAGTATTGTGTTGGGTGATTTGGCTATGGATTGAAGTTGTGAGATTGGAATGGTGGTATGTTGACCTAAAATTCTCTATATTGTGTAGTATAGTTCTTAGATGATGATGATGTTTGGTATGGTCCACTTATGGTGGTGGTGCTTATGTGCTATACTTGTGAATTTTGTGGCCTCGTTGATTGTGATACAATATGGCCTCATCGGCATTACTTTATGTATTATAATATAATCATGTTATAACTTGATTATATGAGTATTGTGAGAGTGTTGATGACTTATATGTATATGTGAAGTCTAAACATGCATTCTTCTAGTTGATGATATGTGTCTCTAGTAGGCTATAGTGAAGTCATTATGTGTATTACTTGATGTTGAAGTATGATGATTCTTGATGGATTATATGAGACTTGTGATAATATAGATTAATGATACTATAGTAGTGAGTAGGGTGACCTATGGATGACATTGATTATTCCTATGTATTTCTTGAATGATATGCTATACGTAGTATAGTGAAGTATGTGTGTGTCTTGGTTTGGTATACTTCTGTCCTTATTTGATACATGTACAATGTGTATAAGTTCTTTAATTAGCATGCTAAATCTCTTTAGTCTTGTATGTGTGATTTGTATGTGTCCTTGAACATAGTTAAGAAGGTCCTTTATGTGGAACCTTCAACATAGATGGAAGGTTATGATATCCTTGAAGTTGAAAGCCGTAATGGTATCCTTCTTGTGTGAATGGTGGACTTAGGGTTGATTGGCTGAAACGACATGAAATCATCCATAGGAAAGTCATTGAGCTATCCTCTTGGCCATTTTAGGTAACCTTAGTGAAATCTCTTTGGTAAGGTGTAATGTGATTGGGTCTTGAACTAGATATGGAACCTCTTCATGTACTCCTTTATTGAACTACTATGTGAGACCAACGGCTAGCACCGAGTGAGTATGCTAAGGGAGTTGCTCTAACTAAAATTGTAACACCCCGTAAATTCCATGACCTATAATGGAGCCTCATATATTGAATAACGATGATTTTAGACATAAATAAGTATAAATAAATTGTTTGAGAGGTCTTATAGCCAACACATCAAAGAAAGGTCTTAATGTCCGGAAACTAGCGAAATTGAAGTACTAGATGTCACTATGTTTGGTGAAGGTTTGGGAGGGTCATACTAAGTGTAAAACTTGTAAAAAGACTTAAAATAGGTAAAGTTTAGTATATAGGGTCAAAACATACAGTCACAACTCCCCAAGGACCACTGGAAGGATCCTTGAGGACGACCCGAACTTGGGCGAGCAGGCTGCCAAAGCAGCCGGCGACCAGCCAAGAATTGGAAGTCAGTGAACGTCGCACAGCCAGCACAAGGAGGCAAAATTTTGCCTCACGACGTAGGGCCTCTACGAGGTCCAATTCCTAAATCCGGATTTTTTTAAAAATGTGGAATTGACCCCGCGACGCGCAGTAATGTCCCAGATCCATTCGCGTCGTTTTTAAAACAATTTTACTTCATAAAAAGACCCAATTAAGTGAGGGGTCTTTTAGTTAGTTTAAAGGCCGACTATACAATGTTTTAAGGTCAGTTTTAAGTTACTTTTATCACACAAATAAAATTCCAAAGTTGAAATAAAAAATCGCTCTCATCTCTCTCAAACTGTCATCCTCCAACCTCCATTGAAAACCATTAGAGCTCCAAGAAGAAGGTAAAGTCTTAAAGATTCAAACCCAATTTAGTGGATTTATCATCTCTAAGGTATGGTTTCTTACAATCTTGGGATCCCTTTCCCCAAAAGGTCCTTCCAGAAGATGATTTCTAAATCCCCTAAAACAAGGGTTTTTCTTCTTACATGGATCTTCTTTGAAAAACAAAATTATGAATCAATCGTGATGATTTAATGTTGTTTAAGTATATACTAATGGTTAATTGATGATTCCCTATGAGATTTCCCTAGACCCATGTCTTTCCCCCAATTTCATGAAAAGTTGAATTATTAGACTGATTGTGAAGATGATGAACAAGTAGATGGACTACATTGTTGTTAATTATGTAATTGCTTCTTGAATTTACATTGTTTATGTATATTTTGTAATGGAAGTATGAAGGTTCTTGAAAAGGGCAAGTAAGTATATTGATTGGTTTCTCAATTGTGAATTATGAGTTACTTAGATAGTAGTGCTCCTATGTCTGATGTGTGTTAGTGATGTTAAGCTAGGTATTCGTCATCTTTAATCCTAAGACATTGAATTATACATGAATTATGTATGTATATATGTTATGATACGGATATGATATGATTGGAAGTAGTTTCTCATGATTATAGTAATGTTCTAAGTGAAAGGTTTACTCACCTGTGAAGTGGTGTCTAAAGTGAAATGATTGTTCTCACTTATTATGAACTATGTGCAAAAACGGTAAGACGTTTGGTGTCTAGAAGAGACTAATGTGAACTTGTATGGTGAAATAAGATGGCTACTAAAGGTAATAATTTCTTAGCACCGAAAGGGCATGTAAATAAGATGGAGGTCTCATGTTTAGTAAGTCCATCCTCCCACATGGGTTTTCTAACATTAGTAAGTCTGGATTCGCAAAATATGTGTTGTCTCATGAGATGTAAGCCTCCACGTCTAGGAAGTCAAGATTTCTAATAACAATCTCCTTGACCCTTAATTATCTGCCCACATAGGACTGTAGCTTTTATGATTATGATTATAGTTATGTTGATAAACTATGAGAAAGTATTGATGTATGAAGCATGTTACGAAAATGTGTTGTAAGCATGATGTTTGTTGCTTAATGTGATACTTAGCTTTGGATAGGGTTATGGGGCTTTATTCTTGTCATTGTGCGTATATGTTGGGTTGACTTATGATGTTCCATATATGTGTACATTGAGTTATTGGATGTTATGCATGGTTTTGACTAAATTGTGCTTTTTCTCATGCATTACAAATTTTTATGCATAGGGACGATACTTAGTACATGTGTTCTATACTAACCCATATTTCTTCCCTTTTTTCCAAACATTGTAGGTTCGGGCCATTGAGGTACTTAAGTCTAAAGCAACAAGGCTTGGAATAGACTCTCCAAGTTTTGGTAGGTCCTCTAGTTCGAGGATGCTACTACATACTTTTCCTTAGTTGTACATGTATTGTCTAAAGACATTCTTGTCTCTCAACTGTTGAAGATGTTGATGTAAGCCCTATGTGGCGACTATGAATTTGTATAAGGGCGATGCCCGAATGTTTAACTTCATTTAGATGGTTTAATATGAGACAAAGATTTAGACTAAATTCCTATGCATTGTTATGTTGTCTAAGTTAGAAGCTTAAGTAAGCTTCCTACGTGAAAGGTCTATGTAAACCTCACTAAGTATATATATAAAAGTTTTAATTTTTCCACACTTTTGACCTATGATATGTGATGACGTTGGCTAAGAGGCTTGTCTTAGTCCTCGTTACAAATTTTGTATCTGAGCATTAGGTTAAAGTAAATCTTAGTATTGATGGCTCACTAAACAATCTTAGTATTGATGGCTCACTAAACCACATCTATGTAGGGTCTTATTCATAATTGTGAAGCACGCTATACTTATGAATGAGAGACTATGTGATGCTTAGGAACTTTCACTCTCTTGTTATTCCTTAGTCGTTCCTAAGAGTCATAACTATATTTAGTCCTTTTTTATAATCCTTTTATTGTGCTTATAAGCAATGCATACAAGGAGGAACAATGATCGAAGGGCTGGAGAGGAGAATTTGAATGAGGCTGTTCCCCTTCAAGCTCCTCAAAATCCTTAAGTTTCTATTGAAGAAGGGGCTATGTCCAATGTTGAGATTAGGTCGACCATTCATAGCTTGACTCAAGTGTCGGCTACCCAATTTGCTAGGGATGCTGGGGTTCAAGCGAATCCCTATGCTAATACTACCGCTTCAAGTATTAGGGATTTCATAAGGATGAATCCCCGTACTTTCTTTGGTTCCAAGGTGGAAGAGGACCCACAAGGGTTCATTGATGAAGTGTTCAAATTTCTTGATGCTATAGGGGTGTCTTCTCAAGAGAAGGCAGAACTAGCCACCTACCAACTCAAAGATGTGTCTCAAGTGTGGTATGAGCAATGGAAAGATGAGAGGCCGGTTAGAGAAGGTTGAATTACTTGGGGAGCTTTCAAGAAAACTTTCCTTGATAGGTTTTTTTCATTGGAATTAAGGGAGAGGAAAATGCAAGAATTCATCAACCTTCGTCAAGGGGACATGAGCGTAAAGGAGTATAGCCTTAAGTTCACTCAACTATACAAGTATACTCCTATTATGGTGGCGGATTCTAGAGCTAAGATGAACAAATTTGTTATGGGGATATACGAACTTGTAGATAATGAGTGTAGGTGAGATATGTTGATTCCTTGCATGGACATCTCTCTTCTTATGGTTCATGCCGAATAAATTGAGGAGCAAAAGCTTAAGCAAGTTGGTAGGGAGTTGAAGAAGGTAAGAACCAAAGATGGGAAGTTTTCCAAGACTAAATATGAGGTGCAAGACCCAAGAGGGGAAAGGTGGAAGATCTTATGTTGAAAAACCTCTTTGTGCGAAATGTGATAAGAGACATAATGGTAAGTGCCTAGTTGGCACGGGTAATTGACATGGTTGCCGCAAGAGTGGTCACATGAAGAGAGATTGCCCTATGATGAAAGCTCAAGGGAGGGAAAATGCTCAAGCTCAAGCAAGTACCCCAAATCCGAATTCTCCTAAGAAGAATCACTTTTATGCTCACCAATCCCGAGGTGATCAAGAGAGCTCACCGGATGTGGTAACCGGTATGGTACAATTATTTTACTTTGATATATATGCTTTGTTGGATCCGGGAGCTACATTGTCATTTCAGACCCCTCTTGTAGCCATGAAATTTGATATACTACCCGACATATTAGATGAATCTTTTTCAGTTTCTACCTTGGTGGGTGATTCCGTGATGTCTAAAAGAGTCTATAAAGGTTGTCCTATTTCCTTGCCCAATAGAGTTACATTAGTTGACTTAATAGAACTTCATATGCTAGATTTTGATGTCATATTGGGAATGGATTGGTTGCATGCTTGTTTTGCCTCTATTGATTGTAGGACAAGGGTAGTCAAATTTCAATTTCCAAATGAACCCATTTTTGAGTGGAAGGGAGGAAAGTCAAATCCTAGGGTAAGATCATTTCATGTATAAAGGCTTGCAAGTTGATTTCAAAGGGTAGTCTTTATCACATAGTTAGAGTTAGGGATGTTGAATCTGAGGTCCCTCCCTTAGGGTCGGTACTCGTAGTGAAGGAATTTTTGGAGGTCTTTCAGGATGACCTACACGGAATTCCTCCTTAACGGGAATTTGACTTCGGCATAGATTTATTTCCGGATACACAACCTATTTCGATCCGTCCTTATCAGATGGACCCGACCGAGTTAAGTGAACTAAAGGCTCAACTTAAGGATTTGCTAGATAAGGGTTTTATTCAACCAAGTATATCTCCATGGGGTGACCCTACGTTGTTTGTGAATAAGAAGGATGTGTCATTGAGAATGTGTATCGACTATCGTCCAATGAACAAAGTCACCATAAAGAATAAGTACCCGCTCCCTAGGATTGATGACTTGTTTGATCAACTCCAAGGAGCGAGTTACTTTTCAAAGATTGACTTGAGATCGGGTTATCACCAACTTAGAATGAGGGAGGTTGATATTCCGAAGACGACATTCTGAACAAGATATGGTCACTTTGAAGTCCTAGTTATGTCATTTGGTCAAATAAATGCCCTGACGGCTTTCATAGACTTTATGAATTGAGTTTTTAGATAATACCTTGATTTGTTTGTGATTGTCTTCATTGATGACATTTTGATATACTCTAGAAGTGATAATGACCATATGAACCACTTAAGGATAGTTTTGCAAATTCTCAAGGATATCCAACTTTTTTCTAAGTTCAATAAATATGAATTTCGGTTGAGATCGGTTGTGTTTCTTGGTCAAATTATCGCTAGTCAAGTGGTGGAGGTTGATGTGAAAGAAAGACGGAAGTGGTCAAAAGTTGGCCTAGACCTTTGAGTCCTACAGACATCCAAAGTTTTCTAGGTTTGGCCGGTTACTATAGGAGTTTTATTGAGGGATTCTCGTCTATTGCATCTCCATTAATGGCCTTAACCCAAAAGAATTCCAAGTTATTGAAAGATAGACTCACCTCCGCTCCGGTGTTAACCTTGCTGGAGGGTACCAAAGGATTTGTGGTTTATTGTGATGCCTCCCGAGTGGGTCTAGGATGTGTCCTTATACAACATGGCAATTTAATAGCGTATGCCTCTAGGAAACTCAAGCCGCATGAGAAGAATTATCCAACTCATGACCTTGAGCTTGCGGCAGTGGTTTTTGCCTTGAAAATTTAGAGGCATTATCTCTATGGGGTGCATGTTGATGTGTTCACCGATCACAAGTCTACAATATGTATTCACTCAAAAGGGCTTGAATCTACGACAGAGAAGTTGGTTAGAACTTCTAAAGGATTATGACATGAGTATCCTTTACGATCCCGAAAAACCTAATCAAGGGGATGCGCTAAGCCGAGTGTCCATGGGTAGTGTGGCTCATATGGCTGATGAGAAGAAAGAATTAGTGAAAGAGGTGAATAGATTGTCCCGGTTGGGTGTCCGACTAGAATAATCTTCAAAGGGTGGTTTCATTGTCCGTGATAGCTCCGAGTCATCAATAGTGGTTGATGTGAATTCCAAGCAACATCTTGATCCTCTATTGAAGGAGTTGAAAGAATCGGTCCTTAAGAAGAATAATGAATCTTTCTCCCAAGGGGAGTATGGGGTACTTAGGTACCAAGGAAGAATATGTGTGTCGGATGTGGATGATTTAAGGGAGAAAATCATGGAAGAGGCTCATGATTCCCGATACTCCATCCATTCGGGGGCCACCAAGATGTATCGTGTCTTACGTGATATTTATGGGTGGAATGGAATGAAAAAAGATGTTGTTAAGTTTGGGTCAAGGTGCCCAAATTGCCAACAAGTCAAACCCGAGCATCAAGTCCCAGGTGGTCTAACCCAAGATATTGATATCCCCACTCAGAAGTGGGAAGGTGTCAACGTAGACTTCGTGGTAGGTTTGCCTCAAACGCGTAGACAACATGACTCCATTTGGGTAAATGTGGATAGGTTGACTAAGTCAGTCCACTTCCTTCCCGTAAAAGTTTCTTACTCGGCGGAGGAGTATGCTAAACTATATGTTAAGGAGATTGTGAAATTACATGGGACACCTTGTCGATCATTTCAGATAGACAAGCCCAATTCACTTCACATTTTTGGAGTTCTTTCTAAAGTGAGCTTGGTACTCAAGTCAAGCTTAGCACCGCTTTGCACCCTCAAACGGATGGACAAGAGGAGCGCACCGTATAAACTCTAGAAGACAAGTTAAGGGCTTGAGAGATTGATTGCATGGGCAATTGGGATGATTACCTACCATTAGTCGAGTTCTCCCACAACAATAGCTACTATGCAAGTATCGATATGACACATTTTGAAGAACATTATGGTAGGAGGTGCCGGTCCCCGATCGGGTGATTTGAAATGGGTGAGTCTGCTCTTCTTGGCCTCAAAATAGTGTTGATGCCACAGAGAAGGTTTGAATCATAAGAGACAGGTTGAAAACGACTTATAGTTAGCAAAAATCTTATGCCGATAATAGAAAGAGAGAGCTTGAATTTAAAGTAGGAGATTGGGTCTATTTGAAAATTTCACCCATGAAAGGGGTGATGAGGTTTTGGAAGAAGGGGAAACTTAGTCCCCGTTATGTTGGACTTTATGAGAATTTGAAAAGGGTAGGGGAAGTGGCATATGAGTTAGAGTTGCCAATTGAATTGGCCTCGGTTCATCCGATGTTCCATGTGTCCATGCTCAAGAAGTGTATAGGTGATCTAGTGTCGATTCTCCCTCTAGAAGATTTAGGGGTAAAGGAGGATCTTTCTTATGAAGAGGTCCCGTTGAGGTCTTGGATCGCCAAGTTAAGAAATTGAGGAACAAGGAGGTTGCCTCCGTAAAAGTTCTTTGGAGGAACCACCTTGTTGAGGGTGCAACATAGGATGCCGTGGCCGACATGAACTCCCGTTATCCTCATCTTTTCCCCCCTACTCCTAGAAAAAGTTAAGGTGAGTAGTTTTCTCTTAAATGAGTACTATGAAAAATGTTGAACTTATAATGTCATCTAATATGTGCATGTTCTTGTAGAAATCCATGCCTAGATTAGGTGTTCATAAGTATGTTTCTCATGACTGATTTGCACTTAAATTTGTACTGTGTTATGTTGTTTTCATGAGATTTGTGTTGAACATGTTTAAGTGTTTTCTTGGTAAGGAATTGCATGTCAACTCTTTAAAGGTGTTCATATTGGGAGTATGTTAATATGGAGAAGGTAGTTCCTCCTTATGCGATGTAAATGATAAGCTCTTATGTGTTATGAAAAGTGGAGTAAGGTCCTATATGTTGATATGTTTATATGTTGAAAGGAGTTAAAATTTCCTCCTATGAGCTGTGACTTATTATGATATTGCTTGTTGGTTGGATGCTAGTCTTGAGTCTCTTCTTTTTACAATAGAAGGTTTAAGGTGTCATTCGGGGACGAGTGTTCCTAACGGGGGATATGGTAACACCCTGTAAATTCCATGACCTATACTATAGCCTCGTATGTTGAATAATGATTATTTTAGATATAAATAAGTATAAATAACTTGTTTGAGAAGTCTTAGATCCAACACATCAAAGAATGGTCTTAACGTCCGGAAACTAGCGAAATTGACCTAGTACATATCACTATGTTTGGTGAGGTTCGGGAGGGTCATAATAAGTCTAAAACTTTTAAAAAGACTTCAAATAGGTAAAAATGTAGAATAGAGGGTCAAAACGTACAGTCACGACTCCCCAAGGAACATCGGACGGGTCCTTGAGGAGGACCCAAACTTGGGCGAGCAGGCTGCAAAAGCAGCCTGTGACCAGCCAAGAATTGGAGGTCACTGCGCATCGCGCAGTTAGAACAAGGAGGAAAAATTTTGCCTCACGACGCAGGGCCTCCACGAGTTCCACTGCCTCAACCTGGATTTTTGAAAAAAAATGTGGAATTGACCCCACGACCCGCAACAAAGTCCGAGATCCGTTCGCGTCATTTTTAAGACAATCTGACTTCACAAAAAGAACCAATTAAGTGAGGAGTCTTTTGAGTAAGTTAAAGAGTGACTATATAATGTTTTAGGGTCATTTTTAATTCACTTTTAACACACAAATCAAGATCCAAAGTTGAAATTAAAAATCACTCTCATCTCTCTCAAATACTCTCTTCCTCCAAACCTCCATTGAAGACCATTAGAGCTCCAAGAAGAAGGTCAAGTATTAAGATTCAAACCCAATTTAGTGGATTTATCATCTCTAAGGTATGGTTTCTTTCACTCTTAAAAAGATCCCTTTCCCCAAAATTTCCTTCCAAAAGATGATTTCTAAATCCCCCAAAACAAGGGTTTTTCTTCTCACATGGATCTTCTTTGAAAAATAAAATTATGAATCAATCGATGAGTTAATGTTGTTTAAGCATATACTAATGGTTAATTGATGATTCCCTATGAGATTTCCCTAGACCCATGTCTTTCCCCCAATTTCATGAAAAGTTGAATCATTAGAGTGAATTGTGAAGATGATGAACAAGTTGATGGACTACATTGTTGTTAATTATGTAATTGCTTCTTGAATTTACATTGTTTATGTAATTTTGGTAATGGAAGTATGAAGGTTCTTTAAGAGGGAAAGCAGGTATGTTGATTGGTTTCTCTCATATTCAATTGTGAATTATGAGTTACTTAAAGAGTAATGCTCCTATGTCTTCGTCATCTTTATACATGAATAATGTATGTATGTTATGATACGAATATTATACAATTGAAAGTAGTTTCTCATGTTTATAATAAAGTTCTAAATGAAAGGTTTACTAACTTGTGAAGTGGCGTCTAAAGTGAAAGGATTGTTCTCACTTATAATGACCTATGAACTAATATGGTAAGAAAGTTACATAGGGGTCTAGAAGAGACTAATGTGACCTTGAATGATGAAATAAGATGGCTACTAAAGGGAATTAATTTTTAGCACCAAAAGGGCATGTAAATGAGATGGAGGTCTCATGTTTAGTAAGTCTGGCCTCCCACATGGGTTTGCTCATGTTAGTAAGTCCGGATTCCTAAAATATATGTTGTCTCATGAGATGGAAACCTCCACGTCTAGCAGGTCAAGGTTTCTAGTACCAATTTTCTTGACCCTTAACTATGTGCCCACATAGGACTCTAGCTTAGTGGATCCACCTAGATAGCTTTGTACGAATGGTTACACTTTAGGAAAGTGTTAACCCTCTCTTTTCGCTGTGGGAGTAAAACACTGGATTCCATATAGCTCACATCGTCTCATGTAAATTATTGCACTTCTTTCCCTAATGTAATGTAAATGAACAAGTTATGTATGTGAACTATTATTAGGGTCGTCTTAAAGGCTACTACATAGTGAACGAGGGTATGAGACTTCTCTTACACATTGCACATGTGGAATAGTAAGAGATGGACCTAGTGGTGTTATTTAATGATTATGATTATGATTATGGTTATGTTGATAATCTATGAGTAAGTATTGATGTATGAAGCATGTTATGTAAATGTGTTGTAAGTATGAAGGGTGGGTTGCTTAATGTGATAGTTAGATTTTATAGGGTTTTGTGGCTTTATTCTTGGCATTTCACAAGTGTTGCTTGAGTTGCTTATATGTTGGGTTGACTTATATGTTCCATGTATGTGTATATTGAGTTATTGGATGTTATGCATGGTTTTGACTAAATTGTGCCTTTTCTCATGCATTAATGATTTTTATGCATATGGATGATACGTAGTACATGTGTTTTATACTAACCCATATTTCAATCTTTTTTCCTATACATTGTTGGTTCGGGCCATTGAGGTATCTTGAGGATAAAGCAAGAAGGCTTGGAATAGACTCTCCAAGTTTTGGTAGGTCCTCTAGTTCGAGGATGCTACTACATACTATACCTTAGTCATACTTATATTGTCTAAAGACATTCTTTTATCTCCTACTATTGAAGATGTTGATGTAGCCCTATGTGGCTACTATGAATTTGTATAAGGGGGATGCCCATATGTTTTACTTCATCCAGATGGTTTAATATGAGACAAAGATTTATACTAAATTCCTATGTATCATTATGTTGTCTAAGTGAGAAGCCTAAGTAAGCTTTCTATGTAAGAGGTCTATGTAATTCTCCCTAAGTATATATATAAAACTTTTAATTTTTTCTCACTTTTGACCTATGATATATGATAACGAATGCTAACAGGCTTGTCTTAGTCCTCTTCGAGGACGATGACGCCGATAACAACTAGGGTGTACTTTGGGTAGTTACAAAGATGACATTAGAGAACAAAGAAACCCTTCATAGTCCCTAACTATGTGCCTACATGGGATGTGTCCTATTTCTACCATGGCAAGTAGGAAAACCTCCATTGGAGTAGGTTCGTGACTCCGGATTCCATGCATAGCTAGTATGGTCTATGTCGGTTATTGCCTATTCTCATCATGTGGGATACCTACTAGTGTTGGAGAAGTTCTATGAATTTTAGGTGGTAATATAGGACACTATTAAGAAATTGCACGATTAGTCTTTAAAGATGTTAGTGTGTGAGTCCCTAGGTCTTCTCCAAGACCATTGTTTGAATATCCTTAAATGTTGCATGTCTCTTACTGAACTAATGAAGATAATGACTTAAGTTAGAAAGCTTGATTAATGAATAAGTACTTACCTAGAGTAGTTTAAGAATTGCCTAGTTAAGGTGTGAAGGGGGCATGGGAATGGTCTCTTCATGTATTACCTAGGGAATTCTTAAGAATAAATCTAGATAGGAAAAGTAAATTGATAAAGTAGACATGATCTAAACTTAGGTAGTCTTAAGGATTATATAGGTAAGCTTGGAGAGGGTGTATGGGCGGTATCTTCGTGAATTACTTGAGTAAGTTTTTTGATAACCTTTGGGAGGGGAATGTCATGTTATATATTATTGTGTGTAATGAGAATAACCTTATATTAGGTAGTCTAAGGATCTCTTTGGTGTGTGTGGAGGGACTGTATGGGTGGTCGCTTCATAACTCACTCAAGTGAGCCTTAGAATCACCTTTGGTAGGAGTATCTCATGTTTATGTGTTTTTGATGTATTCTTGATGCCATCTTGTGATATGTGAAGTTACTGGGAAGTTCACTGTAATGTTACTGTATGTTTACTTTAATGTTGCTATAAATGAGATATGACTTGGAATGTGTTCTAAATGTGATGCTTGGTGTTTAAATGTGATTATTATGCTTATAATATGAATATTTAATAAAAAAGATAATGTTTCTCATAAATATCGGTTTCTCATGATTTTATGCATTATGGCATACATAGTACATGCATTGTACTAATTCCATACATTTTGTCTATATCTAAAGGTGTCGGTTGTAATACTTCAAAAATCTAAGTTGTGTTCTTGATCCTAACATAAGTTTAATAAGGTTTAGACACTGCTTTAAGGTCTATTTTTAATGAGTATAAGTCATTTAGTAAGTCTATAAACCGAAACGTCCAAGAACGTGCATGAGGTCCGAAAACTAGTTCAATGAGGTGCTAGCGTGCCTTAGCCTGTTTGACTAGCTTTTAGGAGTCGAAAAATGATGAAAATTGGTGGAAGGGTGTCTAACATGTATTAGGGTTAATTCATAGTCAAAAGTTCGGGCAAGACCACCCAAGGACCAAAAAAAGGCCCTTGAGGAGGACCCTTGTGTTTGGGGTCAAAGGACTGCTGAAGGCAGTGTGACCACGACTTGTAGTCGGCGATCCGTTTGTCAGTAGAAGGTGGATTTGATTTCCTAGTCGATGAAAACTAAGTCATTTTCACCATGATTTGTTTTGGACCAAAACGACGGACCAATAGGACGGAGGGTCCTATGGCCATCGTCTTACAGACGGACCGTAGGTCGGGGTCTGTTTTGCTGCACGTTTTCACTTAAGTTAATTAATTAGTTGGTTTAGTTAGGGGTTAATTAGGGGTTATGTGAGGTCTGATTAAGTAATATAACAACCTATATAAAGCCCTCATCTAATTAGACTAACTTAATCCCTCATATTTCCCAAACCCAAAACTCTCTTCCTTCTATCTTCTTTCTCTCTCCAAAGAAACCCCATCGAAGACCAAGCTAGAGGTGGGTTCAAGGGCTTCAAAGGGTCAATTTTATCCATAAATCGTCATCAATTAGTAAGGTATGGGATCTCTCTCACCTTTGATACCTCTTTCCTCAAAGGGTTCCATTAAATTGATTTCAAAAGTGGGGCTTTCATCCAACATGTTATCAATTACTTTGTTTATGATTTCTTTTGGATATTATGAATATATTAACATGTATTTTAACTTTATTATGTTATATCTTGATGGATGGGTCTAGTATGTAGAATATGACCTATTCTCCTTAACCCTAGGTTATGATCTTGATATGAATTGTGTAATGTTCGTTCAATTGAATTAGTTATTGGTTAAATTACTACTAGATGATATTGTCGTATCAATAATGACTAAATTAGGATGAATTATAGTCCTATCATTCTAGTTCTTGAGAAGTTTATCTAGGTTATGAAGTATGTGAATTTACCGATGTATCTTATCTTAAGCTATGAACTAGTGATGAATTGTGATATAGTAATTCAATTGACTTTGTTATCATGTTGATTATGGATATCTGATGATATTATACCCTTGTTGTGTTGATATAAGGGTTTATGGTAAGACCTTGATGATGAATTATGAAGAAGACTTGATATGTCCTGTAATCCCAACTCTTTACTTCAATTATGGTTACTTGTGACTAAGTGATAATGTTGTGTTGAAGTATGCATTGTATTAGGATTGATAGGGCGGTATGATTTTGAATTGAAATGTCTTGACTATGGTTTGTGAGGTGTTGGCTAAGATGTAAATGTTATAAGGATGGTGAATGATTTACCAATGTGCCTTATTATGAAGTGATATGTAAATGTGCTAACTTCACCTATATGAATTGTAATGAAAGGACAATACTCATGCAATTCTTATTGAGCTATGATGATGATGTTTATGCAAGGGTTAGAACCTATGACCTACATTAAGTTATGATGATTAATAAAGGTATTAAAGACATTTCAAAAAGGACTCTAGCTTAGCACCGAGTGAACTAGCGTGAGGAGTGTCCCTCCCCACATAGGGAAGGTCGGATCACTATTGTACTCTTGAGATTGAAGATCATAATTCATGTAGCATAAAGAGTATCCCAACTATATCTCTTAAGTCTTGAACTATATTGCCCCCATAGGAATACTAGCTAGTGGATCCACGTAGTGCTATGTTCATATTTTGTACTACCTTGGCAAGTAGTCCACCTTCTTTCGGTGTAGGGTTTCATGACACCGGATTCCACACTAGGTCATGTGGTCTATATAAGTTAAGGCAAGATGTTCCCAAAAGGTAAAATGAATTAAAGGAATGATTTTTAACTAAGATGACCTAAGGGGTTTAGCTTAGTCTAGGTAGGGGTATGAGACTCTACCTATACATCGCGCTTGTTAGCCTTAAGGGAAGTCTTAGGAGGATGTTCTTATGTATGTATATGCTTATAAATGAGAATGATATGTATATGATGATCTTACATGTTAAGGATAATATGTGATGTTAATTACTCTTATGAACATGTATTTGGTCTATAATGCTTAAGTATGAGATTATGTACTCTTGATGATATGTTATGAGAAGTTGGACATTGGTTATGGTTCTTGATAGGATTACTTGATTAAGTAAGGTTATGGGGCTTTGCTTAGTTATTGCACAAGTGGACTTAAAGAGGGTCATGAGTAATGGTCTTCCTTTAGTCATATTGAAATGTACCCTTATTCATGCTTGTTGAAGTTATACCTTGATGTTAGAGTTGTATTGATTACATATTCAAGTATGTTTACATGTTCATTGACTTGACTATGCTTTGTATTATTGGTCTTGTGATGTACATGCCTATGACTTAATGAATATGTCTTATTGATTGGTATGGTCTTGTTGAATGTGCATAAAAGGTTTTCAAAGTGAATTGCATACTTAATGAAATGTCCCTTTTTAGCATGATTTGATATTATATGTGCATGTGGTCTCATACTTAGTACAAGTGGTGTACTAACCCCATTTCTTCCTTTTTCCCATTTTAGGTTCCGGTCGTTGAAGGGCTTTTGGGGAAGACGGAGATCTGTTGATCATCAAAGTAGGGTAGATCCTCACTTTTCGAGGGCGATGCCACTATCGAGCGTATGATATTTCTTTAGTGTTCAATACTCCTATGTTTCTTTGCTTTTTATTTGGATACTAAACATTGAATGACCTATATGTGATCTTATTGTATTGATGTATGGGACAAGCCGAGATTTCTATACTCTTATTAGATGGTTATGAGATGAGACGACTATTTGAGACTATGTTATATTTTATATATCTATGTACAATAAAGTAGAATACTAAGTTAGCTTCATATACGAATGGTCTATGTATACTCGATATAGCTATACTATGTGTATGTAGAGGTCTATGTGCACCTCCATGTAGAAGTTGTAAAGAGTTCTAAATTTCCACTAAATTTGACCTATGAATGTAATGATGTAAACTAAGAGGCTAGTCTTAGTCCTCAAAGAGAACGACGACGTCGGTTATGTCTAGGGAGTATTCCCGGATGTGACATAGGTGGAAGGTGAGAAGAGTCTTAAAGCAAAGCTTGGAAACTAGGACTCTTTCAAGCAAAGTTGAAGTATGTACATACTTGACTCGAGGACATAACTATCTTTAGACTTCTTTTATTTTAAATATTGGAATAGACTAAGTATTTCTTTATTTGATTGCATGGGTCGTGTCCCAAGTATTTTTCAGTCTATGATTGGCATATGTTGAGACTTACTATTTTCCTATGGTTTGACATGAAAGATCTTATGAGATATTATTCGTGTGAAAAGTTTTAATTCCGCACTACTTTTCATAAGTATATGGAATGAATGATGTCAAAAGGGCTAGTACAAGACCTCTGAGAGGTCAAGTACGCCGTGTTTCACTCTGAGGATATCATATCTTCTAGGGTGTACTCTCGGGGTGTGACATTTGCACATGATTTTAATGCTTTTTTGACTTAAGGATAACATCATCCACATAAACTTCGATTTCTTTATGCATCATATCATGAAACATGGTTGTCATTGCTTTCATATAAGTTAACCCTTCATTTTTTAACCCAAAAGGCATAACCTGATAACAATATGTACCCCATGGAGTGATAAAGACGTTTTTTTTTTGCATCTTCGTCATCCATAATGATCTGATGGTAACCCTCATAGCAATCCACAAAAGATGCAACCTCATGTTTAGCACAATTATCCAATAAAATATGGATGTGGGCAAAGGGAAATCATCATTTGGACTTTCTTTGTTCAAATCACAATAATCAACACACATTCAAACTTTGCCGTCTTTCTTAGGGACAAGTACAATGTTGGCTAACCAAGAAGGATATTGAGCAACTCGAGTGACTTTGGCCTCGGGTTGTTTTGTGATCTTCTCTTTAATTATTTCTCTCATGTCAGTTTTAATCTTTGTCAACTTTTGCTTCATCAGAGGAAAGTTAGGATCAATCGGCAACTTGTGAACAACCATTTCAATGCTTAATCAAGGAATGTCATCATAAGATGACGCGAAAACATCTTTGTAATCAAACAGAGCCTAGATTATATCGTCCTTTTGATGTCGAACTGTATGCTTATCTTAGTCTCCTTAGTTTCATGATCCACTAAATTTGTAGTCTCAAATTCACTCATGTTTGGGTTTGACTTATTCCCAAAATGTTTGAAGTCCCTGCTTACTTCTTCAAATACCTCATCTTCACCATATTTGATTTCTTGACTTATTATTTTAAGATTAGGTCAAAGATTAGATTGAATTTTAAGATTTGGTGAAAAATTCAACATGCATGTCATATCACTAGAATCGGCATAGAAAGAACTGTATAGAAGAAAACAAAAAAATATATTAGACTGAAATAAAAACATAATTACATTTTTTTGAAAATGATAATAGAGAGTTTGAAATAAAACGATAAGATAAAATCTAAATTACAACCCTTGAATAAATCGAACTATAGAAAGAAAAACAAAACAAACTACCACGACTCATTGTTAATGGGGAGAGGAGTGACCTCCCAATTGTTCAGCTGGATATCAGGACCATTAAATTGCACATCTTTATCTCTAGTGCCTACTTCGAGTTCCACCATATCAACCTCGACAAATAAATCTTGAAGACAGTTTATCAACTCTTCATTAACTTCCAGGACTGGCTCTGGGAAAGGTGATTCAGAAGATTCTGTTGTGCGGGCTTTGATGAAAGATTTGTATATCAGCGCTATAGGATTGGTTAGTGACCACCCATCTCTCTTCTATTTCTCTGCCTTCATTTTATCCTGGACTATAGGCTTGTCGCCTAAGCCAAAAGTACCAATGCTCTTTCCTGGACTCACCGGATAAGCTCTCCATTGCAAGAAAATCCCCAAACCTTTACCTGGTACAATCCGTGCTTCAGCATTTCATTTACTATCATCACAAACGCCATGGTAGTTGTGGTTTTGAAATGAGATTCCCCTCCAGGATATGCTCAACAACAATTACCTCAAAAGCTTGATAAACTAGTGCCTCATTCTCATTATTTTCCTTACAAAAAGGAGCGAAGATTCTTTGTAGAGTGATGAATGCCCTTCACCATAAACAATCACTTCTTGTTGGTCGTATTCAAACTTAATCATCTGATGCAACACAGTGGGAACTTCCTCGGTCCTATGCGCCTATGGTCTCCCCAATAATAGATTGTAGGATGCATTGATATTCAGCACTTGAAAATTCACAGTGAAATCGGCAGGCCCTATTGTTAGTACGAGCTCTATCTCACCAAAGAAATCTGTTTTTGACCCATCAAAATCTCTAATACATATGTTGTTGGGTTGCACCCTTTCAACACCAACATTCAATTATTGTAGTGTTTATAAGGGACAAATATTTGCCCCAGATCCTCCGTCAATTAGAACTCGAGTGACAAATGAAAGCTCACACTTCACAGTGATACGGAGGCCTTGGTTATGCGCTGTAGCTTCCACTGGTAGTTCATCATTTGAAAAGGTGATATGGTTTACCTCAAAGATTCTCCCAACAATCTTGTCTAACTGACTCACTGTACCTTCATTAGGAACATGTGCTTCATTCAGATTATTCATTACAACTTTACAATGTTCACCCGAATATATTAGCAAAGACAACAAAGAGATTTGGGCTAGAGTTTTCCTTAGTTGTTCCACAACAGAGTAGTCTGACAATTTTATCTTCCTTTAGAACTCGTCTCCTTTACTTCAATGACTGGACTCTTGACTTGCATTTGATCATTTTTAGTTTTCCTTAATTCTATCGGGGCATAACATCTTCCCGAACGGGTTATTCATCCTACTTCATATATATCTTCATCGATATCTTTCCCTTGTATGTCCCACAATAGGCTCATAATTCTAAGGAACAACTTTGGGGTCAGTAATTGGAAGTTGGGACACCGGTCTAATGATTATGGGTGGTCCATTTCAAATACTAGCATTTCTGTATGTTGTGCCCTGGGCAATCAGAACAATACACACAATTTTGAGAATAATCTAGATTTTTCAGGGGAAGATGCAACATCTTTCTTTCAATAGGACTCAAAACATTTAACGTCCATAATTTTTAAACAAACTAGCATATGACTCCATAATAGGAGTGAAATCATCTTTAGTTCCATTTCCCTTCTCGTATTGTGATCTAGAAAGAAAAGGAATTTTAGCAATATTTTGGTGAACTTGTGGGGGTGGTGGATGTTTTTAAGGAATTGGTGCATGAAATTGCGGATAAGAAGGGGGTGCGATTAGCTGTGTGCTAAAACCAGATATGGAGAGTATGGTGTAGATTATTGTGGAGTTTGGGAAGGAAAATAATGTTGAGGGGGATGGTCTTGGACATAGGTCTGAGGCACTGATACAACAGTTACTACATCCTCCCTTCTCTTTTTCTCTCTAATATTTCCAGAACAATTTTGAAGCACTGGTTTTGTGGATATAAAAGAAGCTTGGCTGACAATCTTTCAAGACTTGATGTCGTTTTCCACCATTTCCCTAGCCTTAGTAAATTCAGCGAAGGTCTTTCTGACGGTAGAGAGCAAATAGTGAAAGTAATTAGGTTCTTGCGCTTGGAGAAAAACGTCAATCATCTCCGACTCCTTCATTAGTGGTCTAACCCTAGAAGTTTGCTCCCTCCATCTTACTACATATTCATGAAAACTTTTAGCGGTCTTTTTCCACATGTTGTCTGGCACAATCAATATTAGATTGGAATTATTGCACAAAACATTGAGCCAAATCATCATATATATGACAGTTGTCAATATCCTTATCTATGAACCATTCAAATGCAATTCCTACAAAGGTTTTTCCAAAATAGGTCATGAGAAATTCTTCTTTGCCCTCTATACTGCTCAGCTGATTGCAATATCTCTTCAAATGAGCTATGGGGTTTGTATGACCATTGATTTCTTAATAATTTTGGGTTTTAAAACCAGCAGGAAAATGGAAGTAGAGAAACATGCATAAGTCACTAAATGAGATGCCCTTGTGCCCCCCAGTCCTGCATATCTCTTATACTCTGTTCCAAACTCTTCATTTTCTTAACCATCTCTTCATGTTCCTCATTCTTAACCATCTTTTCAACTTCGATAGGGGAACTATATTGATGAATGTGGGTATAAGAGCTTGGAATATTAATGGTCTCTTCAAGACTATAACCATGATCATGACGAACTTTGGATGGAGGATAATTGTTGGACATGGGTACCATTGTTGTTTGCAGGACGCTATTAGTCGGGGAAGTTGACATGAAGAGTGGCTTACATATCATAGGTGTACTCGAACAGCACACCGTAGATGTTCCATCGACATTGGATACATTAGCATAGGGCCGAATACAGGGGGATAAATTGGATCACTTGTCGACACCTGGATAGGGGGCGATATACTTGTATTTAGATACTCCGGGATTGAAGATGGTGGAGGTTGTCCACTCATCCAAGCCTCGTACATCTCTGCTATTTGTTGTTTCAATGCCCTTATCTCTTATGTTGGCACTGTTTCTTGTGAAGTCATTGGTTTCGGATCTCATCATTGTCCGATTCATTGCCATCTTTGTGGGACATTTTCTATTTCCCTTTCCACCTCGTATTGTAGAGATGTGATGCCAGCTTAACATTAAACCAACTACCTTTAAGAGAATATATCTCTCTTTCTTTATCTCTCTCTCTGGATGGAGTAGCAAACAAATTAGTGTTAAGAAACTGTGGACATTGCATCCACATATATACTCCTGATATGGAAGACCTTATGTTTCATCCCATCTTATCTATGCATTTTCTCCTCTTTTTTTATTTAAAAGGTTTGGTCGAATCCATTGGGTTGCCTATGTATCATGTGACTGCATGAATAAGATCTTTGCATAGTTCGAGAATGTACATTAACTGTTTTTTAATTATTTTATTATTATAATTTTAAATAAAATAAATAAATAAATAAATAATATTTCATATATATATATATATA
>NC_028639.1:45553625-45695901 GCF_001406875.1 Solanum pennellii | reverse complement strand
TATATATATATATATATATATATGTAGATTGCTATTTAGATATTTATGCTTTTATATTAACAGAAAAAATGAAACTAGAAATAAACTTAACATATCATTTCAATGTTAGAAACCTAAGTAGGAAAACGATAAGAAATCAACAAACGAATGTCAATAACTTAAACAGACACGACTTAGAAAAAGTGTAGAAACCTAGAATGAAATAAAGCAAAAATTAAACTAAAGAAGACGATACTAATGAAACAACGGTTCACATCAGCCTCATATCCCAAAGACACAAATGTCATCCTTGTATCCCAAATCTGCTCACTCATGGAGATGGTGGTCTTAAACGACTTCGTACACTCTGATATATATCTTGCGATGTTGTCCCAAGGTACTCAGCAAATTCAAGTACTTCAGCCAAAATTGCTCATAGTTCAATTCTTGGTGATCTAGACTCATTTGGGCATCACAGTCAGCCTGACGATGAACTTTTGATCGGAGTGCAATGCAAGTATGATTCCATCCTCGTATCTATAGATCACAGAAGGCCACCATTTCTCTAGAACGTCTTTCTTGAGTTGAAATTGACTCTATTTCCTGTCGAAATCTTCCCCTTTCACAGATCCACTGAGGTCTCTCTTGAGATATGTCTGACTTTTATGATCACATGTCTGATACGCTCAAATTACAGCTCCCTAAAGAAGTATAAGCAGTCGTAATCAAGTAGAGAACCCAAATAGTAGGTTGGGGTCGATCCCACGATGAAAATGGTTTAGACTTAACTTCAATTCACAATCACGTCTATTTAGTCAAGGTCTTTCCAAAGCAAGTAATTAGAAGGGGTTTTTTTTTTATGAAACAAGTTTCTTAAACAATTCTAAGTTAACAAGTGAGAAAAAGTAAAAGATTTAGTTTTTATCAAGCTGTGAGATAAACTAGGGTATATGTGTTCCGCATAGGTTATAACACCGTATTTCTAGCAAAAACAATTCTTCTCTAGTGTTTTGCATGTAAAGTGGTAAGTTATGTATCTCTAAATCCTTGGTCCGACATCTAAAGAATTTCACCTCGTACGTTGGTCCCGCTACGTGTGCATAAACTATTAGCCCTTACCTTTATCTCATATTAGACATCATAATAGATGTATGTCTTAGTTATTACTACGCACCAAACGTTACTAGCCTATTAGATAGTATACCACTAAGTCTATGTTGATAATTATTCCTATTACTACCTCCTTGGTCCGAAAATTAGATGCGTGCACTCATTAAAAAGACTTCTAAACAAAAAATTATGAATACATGCAAGAACCTATTCGAGAATTGCTTATTTGCTAGTTCCACTTTGTCAATCACCCATGGTTCTCACAACCATAGTTGTAGAATTAGTTACCCATACAAGCAAGAATAAGATTCATAGTTTATAAATAAGAAATCATAAACTTACTTTAAAAAGAAACCCATAAAATCAACTTGAAATTGCAAGATAAAACTTCAATCCAAATCCGGAAATTGATTGATTTCTAAAGTTTTAAAAAACCAATATCGAAACAAAAGTAAAACACTACTAAGAGTTTCCAACCCCCCAAAACGAGGTTTTAATCCCTATTTATAGAAAACATTGTCCTTAATTAAAAGGAATTAAAATAAGGAAAGTTTGCTCAGTTCACGCGACTTCAATCCACGGACCAATTGACGGACCATCGATCAATCGATGGTCCGTAGACTCCTTACATCGTTTCGTACTTAGATTAATTTTTCTCTACTCAGATGGAACCTTCTCTGAATCAATCGACGGACCAACAACACAGTTCGTCGATGAATCTCCGATCCATTGATGCCCTCTGTCGCTCCATCCATAGAACTTTTCCAACTTTGGGTACTGGAACCTTCTCTGATCAAAACAACGATCCACCAGTATGGTCCGTCAATCAATAGAGGACTGTCGTTCTCTTTCATAGTTCCACACTTAGTCAGATTTCCCCGAGTTATCTCCAAAGTCCTGAGTTTCTTATCTACGGTTCCCAATTACGGTGCGTTGATCAAATGACGGACTGTTGATGGCCTCCGTAAGTCCTGTTTTGCAATATTTTTTAGCTACTTCCTCATCTTGCCGCCTGAATATCTATCCTGTAAAACAAACACAAAAACATGTTAAAACTACAATAAAAAGGCTCTAGGCACAGAACTCTTAAGCAAAATGCATTGAAAGCACCGTGAACCCATGATATATCAAAACCTTCAACTTAAATTCGTTGTTTGTCCTCAAGTGATGCACTATGACTCAAAACAACACCTCTACGGTTTCGCCTCTCACTAAGGTACAAACTTTTCGACACTGCAACTAGTGCCCCACTTCAAAAGAAATCAATTTTCTCATAGTGATTTTAAGTTTAGGTACAAGGATGTTTGTTCAACACTCACGTTCAAGAACAAGTTCAATCATAGTTAGTACTCGTCGAGTTAGGCTTGCCCTTATTTTCACTGCTTAGGTTCACCACTTTAGACCCTAGGATCACGGTAGGACTTTCTTGGATTGTAATGTAGGCTCATGGTCAGGTATGGTACATATGGATAAATTTTATTAACCTTTTTCCCTCCTTGACATTACCGCTAACTTCCGACCTCTTTTAACTGTCTTTTACACCCTAACTTTCTTCTCTTTTCATCTTTTCCTTGCTATATTTTTTGGATATGACTCTTACTTCTTTTTAAACTTTTTCTTTTCAAACTGTTTTCTTTTACTTTTCTTTTCCGTTTCATTCAATTGATACTTTCACCGAGTCACATCTTCTGCTCAGTTTCTCTTTTCTTTTCAACATTCAACTCTTTCCATACCCATTTTCGGGTTCTCACTCATAATAGCCACCCTCAACTCATGTATTTTCCATAAGTTGAGGTACACAATACCCGAAGTAGGATCAGGGCCAAGATGAGGTCATTTTATGCATTAGCCACCCTCAACTTAAGCTTTTGGCCTAAGTCAAGGTGCACATCTCTAAGGAGGGACCGGGGCAAAAACAATAAACCCTAGGAAGGCGAGTTGGTGAATAAAAAAATTAGGTCTATTATAGGCTCAATAGATTTGAATCAAAAGGGATAAAACTTTCGTTTGGTTATCTTCATTTTACGCTAGATGTTTTCTAATTAGAACAAGGGCCTATGATCCTTTCATATTCTTCTTACACAGATTCCATTCGTAGGACTAACTTGGCAAGTTCTATCTAGGTACCAACTGTTGAACACTCCAAACTCCTCACTCTTTTGACACCTCATTACACAATCATATTGTCAGATTTCCCAGTTTAGGTGTTAGTTGAGGGTCATGCAGTGGGTGACTATCTATATCATGCTTAGAGCCAACACATTCAAATCATCTTCACATAATTATGCAAGCACTATCTAGGAAGGGATATCATTTTATTTTTAGCCATCACGCATCATTCTTTTGGTGCTTTTATTGTTTATACAAATAACGGCATGCCGGTTCAACAAAAAATTAACCACTCTTTTGGGGAAAAAGAACATAGGCAAGAAAACCCCAAGAGAGGACTGTGAGTTGGGCTACTAAGACTTCCCCCTAATAGTAAATTTTCATTTACCCCACCTGCAACAAAAAAGAGCATGCCATTGTCCCCAATGCATAAAATTTTTTATAATTACAGGGTGGTAGGTGAAGCAACCCTAAGGCGCATAGCACGGACAATCTCTCAATAAGTAGACGGGTACGGTTTACCAGAACCCAAAATATAAGTACTTAGGTCACCCTCAGTGGTGCCACATCAATCTCCGCACCATCATTGGTTCTTCTCTCACCAGTCACCGATATGAAACTGGACCCCCCAGCAGCCATCTCTCGTGCTCTAATCTGGCGGGCCTCCTCATCTACCAAGGATGCCCCCCTATCCAACTCTAAATCCGACTTCTCTCTCTTCTTTGCACGGGCCTCATCACTAGCCTCAGTAGTGCGGCTAGAGCGATGTGTCTCTTGGTACGACCACGTGGCTCAGCTGGTGGCTTAACAAAGGACTTGAAAAAAGCATCGAGAACGGTTTCCTCTGCTACCTCAATGCGCGCACTCTTCTATTCAGTTCCCCTCATCTCCAGAATGGAATCTACATCAGCACACAAACTAACAACCACCTCCTGAAGATTAGTGAGGTCTATCATGGGGGCTAGGCGCGCTAGCACACGAAGCTCGCTGGCGTCTAGGCATTGATTGACCGCCTAATTTTTCTGCTCAATCTGCTGGGCCGCCCTCTTCTCAATCTGTTCCTCGCCCTTAGGATGGACTTCTACATCCAAGGGTGCATGTGGTGGAGTAGCATGGACATCTAGGTCTCTAACTTTTGTACCCGCACTAAAGAAACCAGTTCTGCAGATGGCGGTGTGGACTTCTTTATTGATCTTCAAACATTTTACAGTAATAGAGCATTGAAAATTTATGTTCGTAATTTTTTTGATGCTTTCAATGATTTATCAGATCGCCTTATATAGACGAAAGGGGATAAGGAAAATTGTTAAGCTTATTTTCTTATTGGCTCTTCATTTTCCTCCATTGCTTTTGCTTTTGATAAAGTAAGATAACTTCTTTATTTTCCTCCACTTCTTTTACTTTTGAAAAGCATGATCGCTGTCTATTTGTTGCTTTCTCTTTTGAGAAGTCATCTTTTGACTTTATCTTTAGTAAAGTCCTTTTCTGCACCCTTTTGGTTACTGTTGATGATAAGGTCCTGGTCGGCCATGCTTTGCAGGTGCTGTCTGGGTCCTCTAATTTTTTGATGATGAAATTCATTATTCCATTTTGATTATCTTAACAAAGATTCCATCTCTTTGAGACTCCTTCGTTTCTTTCTTTATAATTCCGATCCTTTGGATCTCTATTAGAAAGACTAATTTTTCCGGTTTTAATACCTCAAGTAGAATTTAATCAAATGGATTTAAATATGAATTTGTTAAAGCCTTTGGATTTAGCATATCACCATTATTATAACTTTGAGAGGATGCTTCTTCAAGAAGTTGATTAATTGCAACTTCATCTGCATTATCATCTAACTCAGATAGAGCTTTTTCAAGTCTCTTCTTCAATTCACTCTTCGAGGGTGAAACTTTTGATAGTGTCTTTTTACTAGAAAATGGAGGTGTATCCCTTTGGGCCGGAGACCAACCTTTGACTCGGATTTCTTTAGAAATAAACTTAATCTTGTCAAAATCTGCGACAATGAACGTCCAACTTATAGTATAAGATAAACGTTTTTAATGAAAAACTTACAGAGTTTTATATTCTCTGTTAGTGTTGATATACCTTCATCGATCTAAAACTGAGGATATTTCTCAGAAAACTGTTGAGGCATTACTTGTTTATTTCCACCAAAGCAGCTCCACCATTCGTAGAACCATCATGGGATAGTAGAAGCTATAACTTCTGGACAATATTTCACAAACCAGGTGCGGGTTGTAGGTCTAACATACATGAAGTTTAACCAGGCATTCTTGTAGTCATACGAATTATAGGCTTGTGGGTTAAATCTCTTAGAGAGATTAATAGGAGTTTGAAAATGGTCTGCTGGCCAACTAAAAGGAGATAAAATCTTTTTAATAGTGAAATTAGAGTAAGCAATGCTAGCTGGGTCAGATTTGTCTTCTAATTCATGTTCAATCTCAATTGATCCTGTATCAACAAGGATGAATTCAAAATATCTTCTGGTTTTTATGGAATTATCTGTTTCTACATAATTCCTGTTTGTATAAATTGGTTTTAAGATATGTTTTATCTCATACCCTTCATATTCCTTGTCTAATGAAAGGATAGGAAAAACCTGTAGAGAGACCATTTCAAATTTCTCTTTCTCTTTGTGAGTAGTTTTGACACTACTTGGAGAGACTGCTTCTGCAAAATTTTGGGGCTGTTTCATAGCGTAACAGTCATTTGTTTGCTTGTGGGAAAATCTATGTTCTCCACTCGGTGATGAAGACGAGCTGGGCTCTTGTTCCTTTAGAAAAGGCTTCTTCAAGATCAACATTTTTGACGAACTATTCTGAGGTAGTTCAGGAGGAATGATTGGAGGCATTTGGGCTAAATCCGAATACCTGTTTAAATCAGGCCTTGTATGATTTATTTCGGACCTCATTGCAAAAGGGCCTTATGCTCTCGTTGGGCCACTTGTATTGGACTTGGCTGGTCGTTTACCCGCTATGGGCCTAATCTGTGGTCTGCTCTTGTTTACCCTGCAAGAATTCTCTAGATAGAAAATCTTGTAACGAATTATTTTTACCTTTAATAAATTCGATTTGGAAATCGATGCTGGCTAATAAGGCTTGCCATCTGGCAAAAATATGTTTAGAAACAATATTCTTAACATCCTTTTGGAGGATTTCTTTAACAGATTTACAATCTACTCTAAGCAATAATTCTTTATTGACTAAATCATCTTGAAACTTAGTAATGGAAAGAACAATAGCAAGAACTTATTTCTTAATCGTGCTATAGTTTTTCTGAGCGGAATTCGAGATTCCTAAGGTATAGCGAACCAATTGCTCTGATGAATTGGGGTTTTTTCTTTGTTTAAGAATACCACCATATCCAATGTCAGATGCATCAGTCTCAACAATCATAAAAAATTCTGGGTTAGAGATACCAAGACAAAGAAGATTCTTCACCATAGTCTTGAGTAAGATAACACGCATTGGTGTGATTGTCACTCCAAGGAGACGGATGCATTTTTAACCTGTCAAAAAGAGGTTTACAAATTTGTCTAACTTTGGGAATAAAGTCAGCAACATAATTGAGACTTCCTAAAAATCTCTGCAGCTAAGTTTTATCCAAAATGACATTGGGAAACTTCTCAGAAAACTCAATAGTTCTGCAAATTAGTTTATAGGTACCTTGATATAGATCATGTCCTAAGAATCTGATTTTTATTTGAAATAATTTAATCTTTTTAGCACTAATGACCAAACCATTGTGCTTAATAATATTAAAGAAAACATTTTAATGTTTGAAATGAGAATCTATGTCTTCAGAGAAGATTAATACATCATCAATGTAGACAATTGAAATATTGCTAATATGATTAAAAATTGAATTCATTATATTTTGAAATTCATATGGGGCATTCTTACGCCCAAAAGGCATGACATTAAATTCATATTGTCCAAATAGGACATTGAAAGCAAATTTATATTTATCCTTTTCAGCAATTTGAATTTGCCAGAAACCTGATTTTAAATCAAATTTGCTGTAAACATTTGCTTAAAAGTTCTCTTTAAAAGATCCATTTTGTTAGGAATCGGATAGCGAATCCATTTTAAAACTGAGTTTAAAGGCTTGTAATTGATTACAAGTCTTGGAGAACCTCGTTCTTGTTCAGCTGCATTGTTAACATAAAATGCTGAACAACTCCAAGGTGATTTTGAAGGACGAATAATTTTATTATTCAAAAGGGTTTTTATTTCTTCTTTGCAGATTTACATTATTTCATGGTTCATCTGAATAGGACTAGCTTTCGTAGAAATGGCGTTTTCATCAAATCCATCAATGTATGGTAACTCTATAATGTGGGTGTTTCAATCCCAAAATGTGTTAGGAAATTATGAGCAAATTTCACTTTCAAATTTCTTTTGAAGATTAGCGATTTTAGCAACCATTCCCGGGGTTTTTGAAATTTGCTCAATTATATTGATTTTTGTATCTTCTTTGAGAAAACAAATCTAATTGATTTTAGATGCAGTTTGTTTATGCAAAAATTTACTTTCTTCAAGAGAAAGTGTCTTGATGAAAGGTAATGAAATTTCTTTCCCTAAAATTTTTGTTTTGATTGAATCAAAATCAGAAATATAAGGTTTTATCTGTGCGATGAAAGGTATACCCAAAATAATTTCCTCATTGATGTTTTTTGTTATGACAAAATCATTAGTAAGGAAAATACCGTCATTGCAGATATGAGCATTAAATAGTTTATAATTTATACAGATACGCTCACAAGTCGCGCTGTATAGCTTAGTAGTTCCCTTCTGGTGGTACTTCGTAGGAATTAAACCTTCAACAATGCAATTTCTATCTGCACCACTGTCTAACAGAGCAATTTTGTTAAGTACAAAATTAGAATTAACAACTAGTTTAATCATAATGTGAGAACTTTGAGGTCTCACTTTTGTAATCATACTAATACCTGTATCAGTATTACCTGTATCAGTTTCGTCTCTAGGTGATGAAGGAGTAGACTGAGGGTCTTCATTATCTGAATGAACTGATTCTTTCCCTTTAAGTGATACTTTAGCATCCTTTAAGAATTGTTGCGCTAAAGCATCTATTTCAATCTTGTTAAGTCGTGACTTAACTTTTTTAACTTCTTCCATGATAAAGTTAACTTCTGAAGGTTCTGCCTTCCTAACTGTATAACTTTGCATGATTTGCTTCATGCTGAAAGGAGCTACATTCCTTGTAACATCTTTCTCCTTTTGTTTAATGACAAGCTTTTGAAACTCCAAAAGATAGTTTCTTCTAGCATCATCATCTTTGATGTGCTCAATAGTTGCAAATAAGATTTCTGCGGAATCTTCTGAGAGAACTCTGATAGAATTGCTATCACAATGACAAAATGCTCCTTGGCAATTGCATTTTTGTCCACTATCTTCTGAATCTTGAGTAACATTGAGGAATTCTTCGTCCTCAGTTTCTTCTTCTGAAGAGGAATCTGAATCTGATTCTTCTTCGTTCAATATAGACAGGAAATTTTCCTTAGTTTCTTCATCAACTTCAAGAAAATTGATCTTCTTCCTTTTTCTTTTGTTTCTTGGACAATCATAAGACTTGTGTCCTGACTTTCCACATGTCCAACACTTATCTTCGTTAGATATGTTGTGGGAAGTTTTATTTCCTTTAGAATATCCTTTCCTTTTTAAAGATTTTCTTTTAGTTGATGATTTTCCCGATCGTTCTTTCTTTAAAACCTTTCTTGCTGAAGGGGGCTTTAGACTTTCAATGATTTATTACATCGCCTTATATAGACGAAAAGGGATAAGGAAAATCGTAAAGCTTATTTTCTTATTGACTCTTCATTTTCCTCCATTGCTTTTGCTTTTGATATTGTAAGATAACTTCTTTATTTTCCTCCACTACTTTTGCTTTTGAAAAGCATGATGGCTGTCTATTTGTTGCTTTCTCTTTTGAGAAGGCATCTTTCGACTTTATCTTTAGTAAAGTCCTTGTCTGTCACCCTTTTCGTTACTGTTGATGATAAGGTCCTGGTCGGCCATGCTTTGCAGGTGCTGACTGGATCCTCTGATTTTTTTATGCTGAAATTCATTATTCATTTGAGTATCTTAACAAAGATTCCATCTCTTTGAGACTCCTTTGTTTCTTCCTTAATAATTCCGATCCTTTGGATCTCTATTAGAAAGACTAATTATTCCGGTTTTAATACCTCAATTAGAATTTAATCAAATGGATTTAAATATGAATATGCTAAAGCCTTTGGATTTAGCATATCACCATTATCATCACTTTGAGAGGATGCTTCTTCAAGAAGTTAATTAATTGCAACTTCATCTCCATTATCATCTAACTCAGATAGAGCTTTTTCAAGTCTCTTCTTCAATTCACTCTTCGAGGGTGAAACTTTTGATAATGTCTTTTTACTAGAAGATGGAGGTGTATCCCTTTTGGCCGGAGACAAACCTTTGACTCGGATTTCTTTAGAAAGAAACTTAATCCAATCAAAATCTTTAATAACAAACGTCCAACTTATAATATAAGATAAACGTTTTTAATTAAAAACTTACAGAGTTTTGTATTCTCTGGTAGTGTTGATATGCCTGCATCGATCTGAAACTGAGGATATTTCTCAGCAAACTGTCGAGGCATTACTTGTTTATTTCCACCAAAGAAGCTCCACCATTCATAGAACAATCTTGGGATAGTAGAAGTTGCAACTTCTGGACAATATTTCACAAACCAGGTGTGGGTTGTAGGTCTAACATACAAGAAGTTTACCCAGGCATTCTTGTAGTCATACCAATTATAGGCTTAAATCTCTTAGAGAGATTAATAGGAGTTTGCAAATGGTCTACACGCCAATTGAAAGGAGATAAAATCTTTTTAATTGTGAACTTAGAGTAAGCAATGCTATCTGGGTCAGATTTGTCTGCTAACTCATGTTCAATCTCAACTGATCCTATATCAACAAGGATGAATTCAAAATATCTTCTGGTTTTTAAGAAATTATCTGTTTCTACATAATTCCTGTTTGTATAAATTGGTTTTAAGAGATGTTTTATCTCATACCCTTCATATTCCTTGTCTAATGCAAGGATAGGAAAAACCTGTAGAGAGACCATTTCAAATTTTTCTCTCTTTGTGAGTAGTTTTGACACTACTTGGAGAGACTGCTTCTGCGAAACATTGGCGCTGTTTCATATCGTAACAGTCACTTGTTTGCTTTTGGGAAAATCTAAGATCTCCACTCGGTGATGAAGATGAGCTGGGCTCTTGTTCCATTAGAGAAGGCTTCTTCAAGATCAACATTTTTGACGAACTATTCTGAGGAGGTTCATGAGGAATGATTGGAGGCAGTTGGGCTAAAGCCGAACACCTATTTAAATAAGGCCTTGTATGATTTATTTCAAACCTCATTGCAAAAGGGCCTGATGCTCTCGTTGGGTCACTTGTATTGGACCTGGCTGATTGTTTACCCGCTATGGGGATAATCTGTGGTCTGCTCATCTTTACCCTGCAAGAATTCTCCAGTTAGAAAATCTAGTAAAGAATTATTTTCACCTTTAATAAATTCGATTTGGAAATCGAAGTTGGCTATAAGGCTTGCCATCGTGTAAAAATCTGTTTAGAAACAATATTCTTAACATCCTTTTGGAGGATTTCTTTAGATGATTTAAAATCTACTCTAAGCAAGAATTCTTTATTGACTAAACCATCTTGAAAATTAGTAATGGAAAGAACAATAGCAAGAATTTATTTCTTAACCGTGCTATTGTTTTTCTGAGAGGAATTCCAGATTCCTAACGTATAGCGAACCAATTGCTCTGATGAATTGGGGTTTTTTCTTTGTTTGAGAATACAACCATACCCAATGTTAGATGCATCAGTCTCAACAATCATAAAAAATTCTGGGTTAGAGATACCAAGACAAGGAAGATTCTTAACCATAGTCTTGAGTAAGATAACCGCATTGGTGTGATTGTCACTCCAAGGAGACGGATTCTATTTTAACTTGTCAAAAAGAGGTTTGCAAATATGTCTAACTTTGGGAATAAAGTCAGCAACATAATTGAGACTTCCTAAAAATCCCTGCAGCTGAGTTTTATCCAAAATGACATTGGAAAACTTATCAGAAAACTCAATAGTTCTGCAAATTGGTTTATAGGTACCTTGATAAAGATCATGTCCTAAAAATCTGATTTTTGTTTGAAATAATTTAATCTTTTAAGCACTAATGACCAAACCATGTGCTTAATAATATTAAAGAAAACATTTAAATGTTTTAAATGAGAATCTATGTCTTCAGAGAAGAATATACATCATCAATGTAGACGATTGAAATATTGCTAATATGATTAAAACTTAAATTCATTATATTTTGAAATTCAGATGGGGCATTCTTAAGCCCTAAAGGCATGACATTCTATTCATATTGTCCAAACGGGACATTCAAAGCAGTTTTATATGTATCCTTCTCAGCAATTTGAATTTGCGAGGAACCTGATTTTAAATCAAATTTGCGGTAAACATTTGCTTTAAAAGTTCTCTTTAAAAGATCCCTTTTGTTAGAAATCAGATAGCAAATCCATTTTAAAACTGAGTTTAAAGGCTTGTAATTAATTACAAGTCTTGGAGAACCTCGTTCTTGTTCAGCTGCATTGTTAACATAAAATGCTGAACAACTCCAAGGTGATTTTGAAGAACGAATAATTTTACTATTCAAAAGGGTTTTTAATTCTTCTTTGCAGATTTCCATTAATTCATGGTTCATCTGAATAGGCCTAGCTTTCGTAGAAATGGCCTTTTCATCAAATCCATCAATGTATGGTAAATCTATAATGTGGGTCTTTCAATCCCAAAATGTGTTAGGAAATCCTGAGCAAATTACACTTTCTAATTTCTTCTGAAGATTAGCGATTTTAGCAACCATTCCCGGGGTTTTTAAAATTTGCTCAATTTTCTTGATTTTTATATCTTCTTTGAGAAAACAAATCTGATTGATTTTAAATGCAGTTTGTTTATGCAAGAATTTACTTTCTTCAACAGAAAGTGTCTTGATGAAGTGAAATGAAATTTCTTTTCCTAATATTTTTGTTTTGATTGAATCAAAATTAGAAATATAAGGTTTTATCAGGGTGATGAAAGGTATACCCAAAATAATTTCCTCATTGATGTTTTTTGTTATGACAAAATCATTAGTAAGGAAAATACCGTCATTGCAGATATGAGCATTAGATAGTTTATAATTTATATTGATACGCTCACCAGTCGCGCTGTATAGCTTAGTATTTACCTTCTGGAGGTACTTCGTTGGAATTAAACTTTCAACAATGCAATTTCTATCTGCACCACTGTCTAACAGAGCAATTTTTTTAAGTACAAAATTAGAATTAACGACTAGTTTAATCATAATGTGAGAACTTTGAGGTCTCACTTTTGTAATCATACTAATACCTGCATCAGTATTACCTGTATCACTTTCTTCATTATCTGAATGAACTGTTTCTTTCCCTTTAAGTGATACTTTAGCATCCTTTAAGAATTGTTGCGCTAAAGCGTCGATTTCAATCTTGTTAAGTCGTGACTTAAAGGATACACATGTTCCTCCCTATAAGAGTCAATACCAAAGAATACGAGGGTGGATGCACGTAATGCATGTTCTTCCGATTATCAACAAGGAATAAGGTGTCATGACCCGAAAGTACCCCATAGAAGTTAGGAGGAACCCTCGTTTCGTGACTGGGCGTACTTGACCCTTTTGGGGTCTTGTACAAGCCCTTGAACTAGAATTCATTACATAAGACATGAAAAGTTGTGCGTAATTAAAACTTTTCATGAACAATTTAAATTAAAAGGAAGTCTTTCATAAATACTTAAGAAATTTTATCGTCACAAGCCAAACTTGAGACACGAAATATAATATATTAGGGACACGGGCCTTTACATTGAAATCGAATACATATTAAGTCTTAAAAATAAATCTAGGAAACAATAGACTATGTCCTCGAATATATGAGGACATACCAATTCTTGGGAGAGTGAATTTACGGAGCTTCACCTTCGAATAATCCAAAAAGTCTTCAACCTATACTTATAAGGTATAGAAAAGTATGGGACTAGTACAAATAACGTACTAAGTATGACATATGCAAAAACATGCGAAAGGGGACATTTTAGTAAAATACAATTTCATGCAATTTAAGTAAAATATTAAAGAATATAGAAGCAAAACATCATAAGGAACATCATTTAACACTTAGAGAAGAATTTTCATAATTTTAACCAAAAGGAGGCTATCCTAAGTAGTATGTTATTCTAGAAGACTTAGTTCAATCAATTCTTTTTGTGGAGGGTTAGCTTAACCGACACAAAACTTGAGAGGTAGAGATGGAATCCCGACATTAACCCCTAATGGATGAGGGATCCTCTTTTGCCTAGAGTAAGGTCATTCTTTTTAGCTTTTACATGGCTTTCCCAATGGCTACACCTATGCGGGCGCATAGTTAAGGGATAAGGAGATTGCTACTAAGTTCTCATTTTCTACTCACGAGGAGTATTCATCTCAAGAGGTACATTAGAATACAACATCTCAACTCACGAACTGTAACCACCTATTCTTCATATCCTCTTGGTTCTAGACATAACCACCACGGATTCTAAACACTTTAAACTATAGGTTAAGGATTGCTAAGGAACACCACATCTCAACTCACGAAGGGCATTCATCCTCCGACATATCTTAGAAAGCTCTTAGGATGTAGTGAGGTTGGTACTAAATACTTCATCTCAACTCACGAAGAATGTCCACCTCAAAACTCCTCTATTTACTCAATTTAACTTCATACATTCATTTAAGTGTGTATACTTTTGAGCACATCTTGAATATAAGTATCATTTAACTAACATTAGCTTCTATATATGCTTTAGTCCTACATTCATCAATTACAAACTTTACATGGTTCACAAGTCATATACTTTACCTAGGCATAGTCTAAGCCAAGCATGTCATTCAACTTCACAAAACACAAGACAAGACTTATCTTCAATATCACTTCATTTCATATACTAGGCCTTCAAATCCACAATCACAAAACATTCTAATTAATATCAAGTTTATCAATAAACACCGCCACCAAGACGGTGGACCATACCACTCAAGAGAAATATACGATAAGAACTATGAAATATAAGAAATTCACCATTTAACCAAGTCATTTTCAACTATAATCAGTTTCTCAATATTTCATCATAATAAGGCCTTAGGGCATTATCTAAACCAAAACTACAACATAAGAAAACAAAAGTTCATACCTTACCCAAACATGCTCATATAACCCATTTCTTAAGCTAAAAGTTTGGAATATGCATATACCTGAGTTCATTAGGTTTTTAAAATGAAAATCATCAATCCATACGAGAATAAACGCATTTAAACTATTAGAACACATTTACAAGAAGACCCATACTTAAAATATAAGGTAGAAGGAATTTGAGTTTGGAAATGATACGCTCAAACTTACTTCTCAAAGAAGAAGTAAAGCGGTCGTGTCAAGTAAATAACCCAACTAATGAGGTTGGGATGGTTCCCACGAGGAAAATAGTTTAGACTTAACTTCAATCTATTATCACTATTGTTCAGTCAATTACTTCCTTGGAAAGCAAAAATGATAAAAAGGGGGTTTTCTATTTCTAAATGAATGAAAATAACTAGCGAAATTAAAGGGGACAACTAACAGCTTCAGATGTTGGAGTTTAATCAATTAATAATAGTAACTAGGGTTTATGTGTTCCCCACATGTTCATAACTTGATAATTCTAACTATAACAATTCTTTCCTAGTATCTTGCATGCAAAGTGATAAGTTATGTATTTCTAAATCCTTGGTCCGGCATCTAAAAAACTTCACTCGCACCTTGGTCCGGCTACGTGTGTTGCTATACTAACCCTTACCTTTACCTCATATTAAGCATCATATTCGATATTTAACTAAGTTATTACCTCGTACCAATCAATACTAGCCTATTAGATAGTATACACTAAATGTATGTTGATAATTCTTTTCGTATTATCTACCTCCTTGGTCCGGCAAGTAGCATTAAGGCGAGTTCTAACGTTGGCCATCCGTTAAATAGACTTCTAAGCGAAAAATTATCAATACATGCAAGACACTATTCTATAATTGTTATTTTAGTTAGGTTTTACCTCATTATTCGCCTATGGTTCCCACAACCCTAGTTATGGAGTTTTAGTTACCCATAGTCATAATCACAATATTCAAATATGCAATATAAGAATTCATGCACTTACTTCAATGAGAAAGAACAAAATCCAGAAGTTCACTTGATTAATCAACCAAAATCACCAACAATCAATTACTAAAATTAATTGAAGACTAAAGATTCTTCAAAAGTATAATAGTAATCACCAAAAGTCTAACAAAGATTCTAAAAATATTCAAGAGTCTAACCTCAAAAACGAGGTTTTTCGAACTATTTATAAAAAATAAAAGCCTAATTAAATAAGGACTCTATTTGCTGGAAATTTGTCAAAACGCGGCTGGATCGACGGACATCGCGACGGATCGTCGTGGTCACGATGGACCGTCATGGATTCTAACGTCCTATACTTATGCAATTTCTTCTGCTGCTCTCTTCATTACCCTCGACGGCAGGTATGACGGATCGTCACAAGCACAACGGTCCGTCGAGGGTCTCCGTTCAAAAACACTTGAACTCTTGGAATTTTGGTACAGGGACTACTTCTCTGATCTTCATGACGAACCAGCAGGACGGACCGTCATGGCTACGACGGTCCGTCACGCATTCCGTATCCCCACACTTGGTCAGACTTCCCCATCTTCCTTCAGCAGCTGCAATATGATGCCACCTACAGACCGTCATGGGCACGACGAACCGTCACAAGCTCCGTAGGTGGTACTTTTCTGTATTTCTCACTCAAAAACCTCCGCATTCATCTTTTAGACAGATTTCCTGCAAATATAGAGAAACTTACATAAAAATTAGTACAAAAAGGCTTTTGGACACACTAAACTTAAGGAAAAAGCATTAAAAATACCGTGAAACCACGGTATATCAGGAAACCTTTTTGAAATCTTTTGGAAATGACTCCTTGAATGGAAGAGGGTTATAGGATTGATACCATACCTTAAAGAGAAGGATACCCATGAATGTTGAATAAAACCTCCAAGACATCCCCTTCTTGCTCTCCTTGAGTCTCAGCTCCAATGGTAACTTATAGAGAGTTTTCTTTGGAGAGGGAGTTTGAATATGTTGAAGAGAGGGGTCTTGTCTAGGTCTAGGGCTTAAAACTAACATAATATTAATTAAAAAAACTAAAAATATTGAACTAGGGTTATAAAAGACTTGGAGTGAATTTACATAAATTACCCCAAGTTGGCAGCAACTTTCCACAGCTTTCGGAAGTGGCTAATCGACGATCCAAGCTACTAGGCGTCAATGAGTCGACGGCCTGTGCTGCTGGGCGTCGATGGAATCAGAGGCTGGTTAAAGGGAGGTATGTACCTCCCACCAAGTATGGAAAATGCCCCAGTCGACGAGGCGTTGATGGGCCTACGCCCAGTAGACTGCTCCATCGTTTGGGCAGTGTTCTTGGCAATCTTGTCCAATTCTTGGGCCTTTCATCTAGGGCCCCTTGTGGGTCCTAGGTGGGGTACTTACCAGACATTAAACCTCTAAAATAAGTCTTCTAGGTCATAGGAACACCTCACATCAGTTTCAAGAAAAACGAACACGTAAAACTCACACAAACAATCAAGACACACAAGTACAATCTAAGGCACCTTCCGAACGTTATGGACATTCATGGGCGTTTGACCTCCAAACTAAAAAAACATAACACACTTCCTAAGAACAATAATATAACTTAATTTAACTTAAAATTAACTCAAGAAACAACCACGAGGCTCTATTTAACCTTAGTTCGTTTTGAGGCGTTACTTTCTTCCCCACGTAGAATAACATTCGTTCTCGAATGACACTAACACTTCAAGAACAACAAGGAGTCACTTAGAATCGAATAAAACATTACAATCAAGTCTAAACAATAAAAATCAAAGAATTAACTAGCAAGGATAATCATTTCACACTTTCAAAGACTTAGCAACATAGACGACTCTTGTAAACGTCAAAATTTTTAAAACTCACACTTAACCTTCTCCTATGGAGGAACTAACTTCTACAACATTAAACATGCTCACATACAATAATTTTGCACACATTGACACTTCAATTCAAGACAAACAAACTTTTTTCAAAAATAAAAAATTTCACTGTGAGGTTCACTGTACTCATTGTTAAGCATACCTATTTTTTTTCAAAAATTCATTATTTAAGCAATTCATCAAGATGAAATGATCATATGAACTATAAAACCACATAAACTCATTTCATATTATAAAAACAACAATCATAAAGAGTTAAGTCTTACCAATATCATCAACTCCGGACTAGTTATTCTTGATGAGCTCCCATCCCATAAGAAGGGTTCTTCTTTGGAGCATTAGGATCTTGTGAAGCTTTATTGACCTCTTTCCCTCTTTCTTTGATGTTGGGGCTATTCCTCATCTTGTGGACCTTATTACCACATGTAAAACAACCATCCGTTCTGGCAAGACACCTACCCAAATGTTGCTTCCCCCAAGTAGGGCACCTAGTCCTCTAAAAAGATTTGACACCACCCTGGGAATTTTTGTTTGGAGCCCTATCCTAATTTCCCATGGAAATCATCTTGGTGATAGAACCTCTTCTTAGGCTTTTGGTGACTAGAATCATCCGTCCTAGGCCTCTTACCCTCTTGCCTTATCTCCCTAATTTTGGACTGCTTAATTTGTTGTGCATAAACCATGACCCTAGAGATATCTATGTCATTAAGAAAAATTGCCGTACGACACTCTTTGTCCACCCAGATAGACACTCCCATCACAAATTTGTTCATTCTAGCCCTAGGGTTGGCTACCATGGTTGGAACATACTTAGAGAGTTGGGTGAAGTTGAGAGAGTACTCTTGCACACTCATTCCACATTGACGAAGGTTCATGGATTCAACCATCTTCTTCTCCCTCCACTCTAGGGGAAAGAACCGTTCTAGAAAAGCCTCTTTGGATTGCTCCAAATATACCGGACATCTCTCCAAGGGTCTCTCAATCCTCCATTTCTCAAACCACACTTGAGCCACATCTTTGAGTTGTTAAGCGACTAACTCCGTTTTCACTCTAGGGGTCACACCCATAGCGTCTACAACATTGAAAACCTCATATATGAAACCTTGTGGATCTTCATCCACCCTAGTGCCAAGGAATGTGGGAGGGTTCATCCTCATGAAGTCTCGAATTCGAGAAGGGAAAATACTAGTATTTGGTTGGGCCCTATCTCCTTTGTTAGCTTTGAAAACAAAGTGATAGTTGACGACATGAGCTTGAGCCGTCATCAGTTGGGTCAAGTTCATTAGGGCAGCCCTCAACTCCGCATTCGTCATATCTCCCTCAACAAAAGGAGCTTGAGGCATAGGAGGCAATTGAGACTCTAAGGGTCCCGGAGGCACTTGAGGTTTTTGAAGGGGAACCTTCTCATTCTCTTCCTATAGACCAATAATAGGAACTTGGTCAACATGGGGAGGGACCCTCTCATTAGCTACACCTCCCTCCTCCATCCTAGCGGTTGATCTCCACATATTCATGTCTTATAAACACAAAGAGAAGAGGTTAAGAGAAGACACCTTATATGACTAAACTTTAAGGAACGACATTATAATAGAGAAGAAAGTGAAACTTCTATCATACTATAGCCTTTTGTCAATGGATATGTCGCGACTCACACCAATGACCAAGATACTACTAGATGTTGCTTGTGAGACTTTTAGAACCTACACTATTTCCCATAACCTTATGCTCTGATACAAAGTTTGTCACCACCCGAAAGTACCCCCTAGAAGTTAGAAGGAACCCTCGTTTTGTGACCGGGAGTACTTGACCCTTTTGGGGTCTTGTACAAGCCCTCAACTGGCATTCATTACATAAGACATGAAAAGTAGTGCGGAATTAAAACTTTTCATGAACAGTTTAAATAAAAAGCAAGTCTTTCATAAATACTTAAGAAATCTTGTTGTCACAAGCCAAAAGACACGAAATGTAATATCTTAGGGACACGACCCTTTACATTGAAATCAAATACATATTAAGTTTTAATAATAAAGCTAGGAAAAAATAGATTATGTCCTCGAATATATGAGGACATACCAATTCTTGGGAGAGTGAATCTCCCGATCTTCTCCTTCGAATCTTCCAAAAAGTCTTCAACTTATACTCATAAGTTATTGAAAAGTATGGGGTTAGTACAAATAATGTACTAAGTATGACATATGCAAAAATATGCGAAAAGGGACATTTTAGTAAAATAAAATTTCATGCAATTTAAGTTTAATATTCAAGAATATAGAAGCAAAACATCATAAGGAACATCATTTAACACTTAGAGAAGTATTTCCATAATTTTAACCAAAAGGAGGCATTTACAGTAAACTCCCAAAAACTTACAGTGAACTCTACTAACATTACAGTGAACAAATTGGAACTTTAACAATGAATCATTTAAGGCATTAACAATGAAATATCCTATTATAAATTGGTAGACTTCCAAGGCCAAGCGAATGAGAAAGTGAACTCATTTTCCGTAAGTGTTTCCCTACCTCGGGATTATCCTAACACTCACTAAGGTAAGACATGAAGGAAGCATGCATATGTCTCCTTCAATACACACCAAAGCAGTTCTCAAGACTACCCCTTTAGGCTTACTCAATTCGGGAGAACAAGCCCCTCAATCAATGGAAAGAAATTAAAAGACACCCAACAAACCACCAACGACTTTCCTTTCGGAATGACTACTTAGTGCAATGAGTAGATAGTGTCCCATACCACCACCTACCCTAAGTAGTACATTCTTTTAGAAGGTTTTGCACCAAATCTTCAATTTCTGAAGGTCCTCCCTTGTGCAATTCTTACATAGCGTCTCATACGACCACCTATCCTAAGTAGTATGTTATTCTAGAAGACTTAGTTCAATCAATTCTTTTTGTGGAGGGTTAGCTTAACCGACATAGACCATGAGAGATAGACATGGAATCCCGACATTAACCCCTATCGAATGAGGGATCCTCACTAGGCTAGAGTAAGGTCATTCTTTTTAGCTTTTACATGGCTTTCCCAATGGCTACACCTATGCGGGCGCATAGTTAAAGGATAAGGAGATTGCTACTAAGTACTCATTCTCTACTCACGAGGAGTACTCATCTCAAGAGGTACATTGGAACACAACATCTCAACTCACGAAGTGTAACCACCTCTTTTTCCTATCCTCTCGGTGCTAGACATAACCCACACGGATTATAAACATTTTAAACTATTTGTTAAGCATAGCTAGGGAACACAACATCTCAACTCACGAAGGGCATTCATCCTCCGAAATATCTTAGAAAGATCTTAGGACGTAGTGAGGTTTCTACTAAACACTTCATATCAACTCACGAAGAGTGTCCACTTCAAAACTCCTCTATTTACTCAATTTAACTTCATATATTCATTTAAAAGTGTGTTTGTACTTGTGAGCACATCTTTCACATAAGGATCATTTTACCAACATAAGCTTCTATACATGCTTTAGTCCTATATTCATCAATTTACACACTTTACATGCTTCACATGACATATACTTTACATAGTCATAATCTAACCCAAGCATTCTATTTAACTTCACAAAACACAAGACAAGACTTATCTTCAATATCACATCATTTGATATACTAGGCCTTCAAATACAAACTCAGAAAACATAGTAAGTAATATAAAGTTCATCAAATAAACATCACCACCAAGAAGGTGTACCATACCACTCAAGAGCAATTTACGAAAAAAACTATGCAATATAAGAAATTCACCATTTAACCATGTCATTATCAAATATAATAAATTTCTCAATCTTTAATCATAATAAGGCCCTTAGGGCAGTATATAAAACAAAACAACATCATAAGAAAACCAAAGTTCATACCTTACCTAAACATGATCATATAACCCATTTGTTAAGCTAAAAGTTTGAAATATGCATATACATGACTTAATTAGGTTTTTAACATGAAAATAATCAATTCATACAATAATAAACACATTTAATCTACTAAAACACTTTTACAAGAAGACCCATACTTCAAATCTAAGATAGGAGGAATTTGAGTTTGAAAACCCTTTTGGAAATCTTTTGGAAATGACTCCTTGAATGGAAGAGGGTTCAAGGATGGATACCATACCTCAAAGAGAATGATACCCACTAATATTTTATGAATAAAACGTCAAATACATCCCCTTGTTGCCCTCCTTGAGTCTTAGCTCCAATGGTGACTTTGAGAGAATTTTCTTTAGAGAGGGAGTTTGATTATTTTGAAGTGAGGGGTCTTGTCTAGGTCTAGGGATTAAAAATAATTTAATATAACTTAAAAACACTAAAAATATTGACCTAGTGTTATAAAAGACATGGGGTTAATTTACGTAAAACACCCCAAGTAGGCAAGAACTTTCCACAGCTTTTGGAAGTGGCCAATCGACGACCCAAGCTAGTGGGCGTCGATGAGTTGACAGGCCGTGCTGCTGGGCGTCAATGGCATCAGAAGCTGGTTCAAGGGAGGTCTGGACCTCCCACCAAGTATGGAACGATGGCCACAGTCGACAGGGCGTCGATGATCCTATGCCCAGTAGACTGCTCCGTCGTTTGGGCAGTATTCTTGGAAGTCTTGTCCAATTCTTGGGCCCTTCATCTAGGGCCCCTTGAGGGTCCTAGGTGGGGTCGTGCCCGGACTTTACACCTATAAACTAAGTCGTCTAGGTTTTAGTAACAGCTCACATCATTTTTAATAAAAACGAACACGTAAAATTCACACAAACACATCAAGACACACAAGTACAATCTAATGCACACCTTCTGAACGTCATGGATGTTTTTGGGCGTTTGACCGCAAAAATTAACCAGACTTCAAACACTTACTAATAAATATAATATAACTCATTTTAACTTAAAATTAAGTCACGAAACAAGCACTAGGATCTAGTTCACCTTAGTTCGTTTTGGGGCGTTACATAAGGGTAAGATAAAGTGTTGGAAGAAATGAATGAGGATGTATAGAATCTCAACCAGACAGTGAACTCTTACTCAGTTTCAATTAGTAACCTGGAGAACCTAATGGGTAAAAGTTTATCACATTTGAATCCAAGACAACAAGGGGTTCCATACTGATACAATGGAAAAGCCCAAAAATTATGCTTTAATGGGTACTTGAGTCGTGCCACGACATTAACAAAGGGTCTTCTTGGGAGTCAACCCATTTTATTAATGCTTGAAGCTTTATTATGAATAAGTGGTGTTCATTTGGCAAGATGAAAAGTGAAATGCGTTTGAAAATAGGTGAATTTTCTAGAAAAGAGTCAAGTCTTTGACTCGGTGAAAAGGTCGGCGAGCGGGACTTGGATCATCGTTGGTCGTAGAAAACATGAAGTAGAAGTCTTTAAGCTCGTTTGGCTAATTGTTTAGCCAGCGACTCAATGAATAGGTCGATGAGCCTGATTTTTTCCACCATATAGACCAAAAAATTGACAAGGGGTCCAATAAAAGTTGACGAGGTAAGTTACAACTCGGCGCGTCGCCGAGTAATTTGTTGTGATTGACTAATACCACAGAAATGGCTGCAAGCCTAAAGGTTTTAAAAGTCTAAAAAGTTTAAACATTCAAAATCTTTCATATTCTTTTAATTCTAACCTTGTACATTCGCTCCCGCACTTTTTATTTTCCATCCTTTCCTTTTTTTGTTGGTTTTTTTTGGTTTAATCTCGTGCTCAGATAAGGATTACTTTGTCACCTCATTTTTAAAATTATAAATTCGACATATATGTTAGTTTTTTTGAATCCCACACATTTGATTCTTTTTTAAATTAAAAAACTTATGGTAAACATGTGTTGTTTTGTGTTGGGTAATTCTTGCAATCATTTTTTGTATGCCCAATTGATAGCATTGTTTTCATGTTTTTCCTAATTTCATAAAAAATTATTCCTCGTGTTTTGTGAGAATAAATTTATTGTATATTATTTTATTGCTGTTAATTTATATTGGATTTAGTGGGGTGTAGTCTGAGTAACCCTTATTTGTGCCAAATAATATAATTTTCTCCTTTATAGAGTATTTGGGAACACCATAAGGGCAACAATCGTCAAATGGCCAATTTATGCCAAATTAAGGGAAGTGTGAGTACCCAAAGACATGGGTCCTATGGGTCTTGTTCTAATTGAGTGGTGTTTTTGTTTGATTTTCATTTAGGGGGCTATAAGCTTGATTTTTTTGAAAAAGGGTTGAAAATTGGAACTATGGGCAGTTCGGCAAGCTGGGTCGAGCTCGTCAATCGATGTGGCGGTTGGTCAATGTCCCCCTATTATCCTCATCAAATTGCTAATTTGCTTTGGTTAATTCTATAACTTTACTCATCGGGTGAGCTCTGCTACTCGCTGAAAGGTTCCATTGATCGCCCTTTCTACGTCCATAACCCCTAAAACACATTGTACTATTCGGCATATTTAACTAAGCTCGTCGAGTGGTGTCACCAACTCTATGAAGTGACCTAGACATCACCAATATGCCTTATTTCTTGGATATTTCAAAGGTGGTCCTTTCAGCGAGCCCGCTATGCCTGGCCTAATTGACTTGGTAATTTGCCGACTAGTTCGGCGAGTCATTCTACAAGTTGATTTCTACAACTATCTTTAACGATATCTAACACTTTTATGTCTTTTACAAATATGCTTAGACCCAAACTACAGGGAGAGAGATATGCTGCCATTGAAGCAGGCAAAAGGAGTCGTCATAAATGAAGATGTAGCAGCATCTAAAGCATAGGCAATAAAACATCCTAGCACAAGTGGGAAACGAAAAGGAAAGTGAAAGTACTTTAAGACAATTCACTGGTGGTCAGCTCCGACAATGAGGAAGTCTACACAACTAACCTCACAACATTTTGAAAGGAAGGTGGAACACAAGGATTCTCAAGTTTTCAACTCCATGCCAGAGGATGACCAGCTTCTATAGGCCTAGAGAGCTGAAATGCGCTCCAAGAGGATGCATGATCCGTCTTGAACCTTGGTTTCTCAAGCCACTCCTCCTTGTCAAATTCTAGTTATGAATTTCCCAACACCACATGGTCCTCATTCTTTGTCTCCAAACAGACTAAAGGCCAAGGGACAAAGGACTATCATCGTGGAGAAGAGATTGTCCATAGATGGTGTGGTGGACAGATATTCGTAAATATGGAGAACCCCAAAATCCCAGAACTTCCAACTCTTTAACAAACGATGGGGTCCCTACATTCCTAATTAGGTCTTTGAGTTCTACACTGTCTATGTAGATTACTAACAACATTATGAATGACTACAAGAACATGATCAAGGGTAAGGCTTTGGAGAATAGAAAAGGTTGTTTGTCCCTTCTTTTATGTGACATAACTCGTAGGTGGATCGAGGTGGAAGTGCCAATAGAGAAGAAATACCTCAATACTCTAGAAAGATATTGGTTCGTCTTTAGAAGTAGAATTAGTATGTTGTCCAAAAATGATTCTATCCTCCATCTCACAAAGGAAGCATATCTTTGATATATTATTGCCGGGAAGCACATAAATCTAGGTGAAATTATTAGACAAGAGATGTCTATGAGAACCAAGTAGCATCAAACCTCTCTTCCTTTTTTGGCGTTAATAACCTAGTTTTCAGACAAGCCCGGGTGCCACGTGATGATAAGAAGGACGTGGAAGTGATTACCACCACCTCTTTTGAAAATAAACATTTTAAGGCCAAGAACATGAAGGATGAGGAGGATAAGTAGAAGGAAACCATGGTGGATACATCCCCACTATTTTATATTGAGAAACTATGGACAAAGGTAGTATTGACAACTCCAACTACTAGGTGTAAAAGTATTTATAGTTATGTCCCTTCCATTAGTCCAAGCTCTTTTATCACTCACTTACCACTTTGGTAAACTGCTAGTACTACTTAATCGAGACGTTGACTCACCCCAGGACATGCTTCTATTGATGGGGAACTTAGACCATTCTAGTGATATGCGTTTCTCAAAGCTAGAGTCTGAAATTCCTTGAATAATAACACCTGTTAGAGATGTTATCGATTCCGGTACGGTAAAGAAAGAGGTGTGTGAGATAGGTCAAGGAGTAACTCATAAAGTTACAATCTTAAAGATTGCAATGGAACGATTGTGTAAAGATGTGGACCGGATGAATTCCACTGGAACGTAAATGATTTTTTTGAAAATGGAGATCCCTAACGACAGGGACATAGATATTCCAACTTGTTCTGATGTACCTCTCGCTATCACCAGAGATTTAGAGTTGATGAGGTTGTTTTAGTGTGAGAGGCTAAAATTGATGAGGAGTATCTCGCTGTTAAGGAGAAGACAACCGATGAGGAGTAGCTCGCTCTTTAGGGGTAGACAACCGATAAGGGAGACTTTTTTGCCAACCCCTATTGGAGCGAGTGTTCATGTTACACTGTAAACTGATGACAAATAAAAGACTGTGACAGTGTGCATTGATCCCGGATAGATAGAGTGATTGTGATGCATACTTTACCTAAGCTTAGCCTGGAAAGACGACATATTTACCGTCCTCTCTGTGATTTTTATTGATTACTTTTGGTTTAGTTTCATTTGAGGAATACTTCTTTTTTTGTGGGTTGGGTAAGGTAGTACCATACCTACCCTATTATGATTTTATTTTATTTGTATATATATTGAGTTTTATGATCTAAATTTGTTTTTTGATTATGTTTTGATCCTAATGTTATTGATTTTTGAAATTTTGGCGCATTATGTTGAATATAAATGGTTTTAACCAGTACTTAAAATTTGTTCCACCTCAATGGTTTGTGATTCTTGTTCTTCTTCAAATTTGAATATAAGTAATGTTCAATTATGTTCCCTTAAATAGTTCATTTAATGGAACGGAATGAATGTGTAGCTACAATGAGCCAAATGAAGTTCCATGGACAATATGTGGATTTTTAGCATCTTGTTGTGACTAGCGGGTGATTGAATGAATATCCATTGATGAAAATTGTACACTAGATAGAATATGTGGAGTCTTGTTTGATATTTGTGTCAATGAGTTTAGTGATGAACTTTGTTTGAACATTATGTGTAATGACACCTAGAATTTTTCCAGTTTGTCAGGTTACCTAAGTGATTCAAGCTCTTGATTTCATCTTAGGAAACCATTCTAAAGAGTAAAACATTTTTACTATATACCTCTTTTGTGGCAAACATTGTGAGATGTGTGAACCTTCACTACACCATTTTAGGCCTACGTCCACACTAAATCATAACAACACTTGCAAAGAGTTGCCTGAAATACTTTTGTGAACGCTTTTAAAGTGTAGCCAAAGTTTTTGACTTTTAGATAAAATAATATTAGCTACACTTCTAAAATATACTCTTTAATGGTATAAGCTAAACTTTATAAGTGTTGTTATTATTGGCAACAACTATTTACATTAACTATGAAGCTTCTAAAGTGGTCTATTTTTGTGATTGTAAAAAGTAACACATTACAAATGTGTCCTTAGTGTTTTCACTAAAATATCGGTTTCCCTCAAACATTTTTAACCTTAAAACTTGTTCTCTCTCTAATTTTTATTGGGCAAAAAAAAATAAAACATTGAAACTTATTTTCAGCTAAAGAGAAAATAACTATTTCCCTAAAACTTCAGCTGAAGGATCCATTTCCTTCAAACATCAGTGAAGAACGCATTTTCAGCTGAAGAACTAAAGAAAATGACTTTTCTCGCAAGAAGAAATAAAAAACATGATTTTTTGTACGATTTCCTCACAAATATTCGTCAAACTTTAGAAGAATAACACGATTTTCAACTGAAAAACTTAAGAAGAATACTATTTCTTGGAAGAAGAATTTAAGAACACAATTTTCCTCTAACATATTCCTTGTTGAGGATTGAAGAGCTGGAGAATACTATTTTCTTCAAAAATTCCGTGTTGAAGAGCTGTTCCACCAGATTTAATGTTGAAAATTAAATAAAATGCTTCACAAATGAACTTTCCTCACGTCTTAAAGCTTTAGGATTGTTGGTATAGAATTTATTAGGTAAGAAATACTATGTTTAAAAGTATAAATTCTAGCTTTAGGGTTTTGATATTCTTGTGCGTTAGTCTAAATTTTAGCTTAGGGTTATGATATTCTTGTGTTGTTGATACGAATTTTGTTTATTGTTGGGACTCTAGCTCATAGTTCTTTTAATGTATAAATAGGCTGAGTATCTTTGATAGTCTAGTTCTTTTAATCTTTTGAATGGTGAATGTACCAGCTTAAGCTAAGTCGTCTTTCTCTGAAGACCGAAAGAGTTAAAGCTGGCAAAACCTATGATTCTCTTATATTTAATGCAGATTTCGTAGTCACTCTATTAAAAATATTAGTTCTAAAAACATTCTTGTTGTCAATTGTTTGATTTTTGTTTTGTTATTAGAAGACAAGAATAAGAAGGAATTGATAACTTGGGGGTCGTTGGAATGGAACAAATCAAGAGTTACAACTGAAATTCCATAGTATAAGAATTTCGAATGGTTTTAATATTAATCTATTTTCACTGTTTTTTAAGTCTTCTTGAGTTTGTGGTTGTGCTCGCCTATAGATCATTTGTTACCATTATGATTTTGTTCTATCTCTGTTTTATGGAATAATTTTCTTGTTTTCGACTATATGTCATGAAGTGTTAAAAAGTCATTTTGTTGTTTCTCTATTTAATATTCAAGTATAGATCAGTAATTTTAGTTCAATATTGCTTAGTTGTTTTGGGATCACCTTGTAGTATGATGTTTTTAAAATAATTTCATAGTATTTGATGACTACGTGTTGCATGGACTCTTTCGTTCATCTTAGTTAATTAGGATATTCCATTTTTGTGATTTTGATTTATATTCCTACGTTGCTCGGATTGTTTAAATTATCATTGGATGTGTGTAGGATCCTCCAAAAATCTATGCATTCTGTGAGGGTCCGAGAAACATGATATATTTTGTTAAATTGATAACTAATTTTCAAAGTGAACATACACAACAAAAGATAGTTTTAAGTGATATCTTTGTGTCGGCAACATTTTGAACTTCAAATGTGTTGGTTTGCATACTATTGTTCAGGTGAAGTTGTTTATGTAAATGACTTCCCTTCACAGCTGAATTGCTTGCATGGAGCATTTATCTACAATACAAAACCATTAGGTGGTCTAAAAGGAATCAAGTTCATGTATAATAAATAAACATATGGAGTCACCGTGGCTATTGCTTCTAAAGATATTCCAAGTGGAGGGGAAAATGTAGGAGCTATTACAATATTTGATCTTGAGCCTTTATTTGCAGATGATATCGTCTGATGCGTTGGTTAAGGAATCCCATTGTTTTGAGTACTTAAATTTTTCTTCTACTTATGTTCTTTGAAATAAAAATTTGTCATGCACTTCAATATAGAGGAACTTTTGAACTATTTTGAGTGACACAGGTTGCTGACAGTCATAGGTCTGTTGATGTGGCTGCAAGAATGGCCCTCGTTGAATACGACACTGAAAATATAGATTCACCCATTTTGACTGTTGAGGACATTGTTTAAAAATCTAGATTTTGGGTCTAAGTTAGCTGCACAGTTCATTTATAGTACTCCTTACCCTCAAATCTTTGAGTGGGTTTTCATCGTTTTATGTGGTTCATTCTTTTTAGAGATTTAGGAGAAGTGAGAAACTAAACAAAGAGAAGTAATCGAGTTATGTTAACTATTTATTTAGAAGACATGTTAGATAATACCATGCTTCTTATTCTAGGTAACAGTTCTTCTAGTAATTCTCCAAGAGTTGTAATTGAAAGGACAGAACATGTATACTTTGATTTGCCTTTGGATGATGCAATATTTATGTGTTTAGAGCTGTCTCAAAATGAAACTTGTTCAATGTTATATTTTTTGAACTCCCCAGGTACATCCTCCCTCCTTCACGTTGGAAAGAGAAGTCATGATCTTTCTCTCGGTGCAAACTAGATCACATTCAAGGGAGATGAAGGTCAGCTATGGAAAGGTTGGTTTTTGAATAAGTATAAGCAAGTTGTTTTCTGGTTCTGGTTCTGCCATGGTTCGGTGATCACTTCTTGGATGACGTATTTCCTTCCTAACCGAGGGGTATTTTGAGCTCACTGGGATAGTTTGGTACTTTTGCAGTGTCAAAGCGGTTTAGTCGAGATGGTTCTTTGTCTTAATTTTTCTTTCTTTGACAGAGCTTGTTTCCTGCTTCGATGTTTTATTTTTAACATCTGTGAGTTACCTTTTATTAACTGCTCTTCTTTTGGATTTCATCATCCTACTTTTGACTAAAACAGTTATAGATATTTAGTATAAAAAAGAAAGAGCATTTCATGATTACAATAACACTTAAATTCGTTACAAAACTACCTTGGTCATCAACTTAACTTGGCTAGTATTCTTTACTTTCTAATAATAATCAAGAAAAATACCACTTACCAATATTGTTGTGCTTCTTGTACAAAGCTGTACGTAGTAAAAGAATATGCAAATGATCTTTTCTGCTTATTTGTTAAATTCAATTCTATGAGATGCTAACTACCTATGTATATTTTCTTCTTTGTGATAACACCCCTCAAATTATTAAGGTAAAGCTAGATCCTAACATGGTTGTCATGAAGGTGTAAGGTCTTAAAATTGTCGATAATGTGGTATTGAGGTAGTGTCTAGAGTTTTTGGTGCATTAGAAGTCAAGCATAAAGGGACGACAAATACACTTGACGACTAAGTAACCTATGTGCCTCATATGTGGTTATATGCCTAATTGTATGTTTTATGAGCTTATGAGGTCCATATATGAGTTTTTATGGTTGGCCCTAAGAACATCCATGACGTTCGAAAGGATTTCCTTGAAATGACCTTGTGTGTCTTGGCATGTTTCATCGAGTTTTATGCGTTCATTTTTAATGAAATTCATATGGGAGGTCCTAAAATCGTATAAGAACATATACGTGTTGGAAATGTCCAGGTTAATTTCTACAAGGACCAACCAAGGTCCTTGACGAAGGACCCTTTCCTTTAAGCCAAGACTGCCAAGAAAACCCCAAACGACGGAGGCAGTAGACAGCTCGTGGGCCAGTAGACGCCCCGTCGATGGGTGTAGTGGGTCTGTACGTAGGAGTGTGAGAGGCCAATCTAAGTACCAGCCTCAGTCCTAATTAACGGACCAACAGAACGTTCTGTTGGTTGGGAGACGGTCCGTTGGTGGCCATCAGTCGATGGTGCTGTCAACCTGCGCAGTTACTATTAAGTTCAAGGTGTGAATTGTTAAATTCACCCCACGCCCAAAGAAGAGAAAGAGCAATTAATTAAGGGTCTTTTGGGTATTTTAATCATGTTTATAAGACATTAACACTCAGAAGAATTCATTCTTAAAAAACAAAACCCAAATTACCTTATAAATTCTCTAGAACCCCATTGGATCCAAAAATCAAGGAAGGGCTTGGATTGGAGATTTGAGTGGTGATTCGTCATAAAATTGATGTATTAGAATCAATAAGGTATGAATTTTTATCCTTGAAACTCTATTAATCAAGGAGCCTAACTTCCAAAGAGTTCTCATAAGTTTTCAAAGATTAACTCTTCCAATTTTATGATCTATCCATTATTTCTTGCATTAAAGTCTTTAATGCATTGAATATTGATTTAATTGTTGTTAATTAAATTATTTTAACTCAATTAACCGATGAACCCATGTAATTTATGAACCCTAGTTTTTGACAACTTTATGGGTTAAGTGATATTGATCTAATGTTTATGAATTCTAGAGTAGTTTTCTATGATCTATTGAATGATGTAATAATTTTAATCAATTGATGTCTAATTGTTCTTACATTGATAAATATATATTGAACTAACCTAGTTTCATTAAATATCATAGCTTATGTCTGGAATTATTGTTCATGGCCATGGGTAAGGGCCTTATGGTATTTAATTGGATGATTTAGGCATGGATTGAAGTGGTGAGAAAGGACTGGTGGTATGCTTCCCTAATACCCTTTATTTTATGTTAATTAGATTTCAATTATTTTGTGATTGGTATGGTCCACTTATGGTGGCGATGCTATATGCTTTATTTGCAATTAATGTGGCCTTGTCGGTGTTACTCTATGTATTATGATGATCATGGCCTTGTCGGCACTACTTCAAGTATAATGATTATTTGTGTGTTTGATTTATGTGGAGTATAAGCATATCTATCTATAAATTATTAAGTGAAAGTATGAGTTCTCCTATTGTTTTTAGGTGATCATATTAGACTAAAATTGTCTTATGTGTGTAGTCTTATAGTTGATGCATGATTCTTCCTAATTTATTTTATGAATTTATGATTTTTATATTGATGATTATATTGTAATGTATAATATGACATAAAGATGATAAGGGTCCTTCCTAAGTGCTTCAAAGAATGATACGCTATATGTAATAAAGTAAAGAATGTTGTGTCTTGTTTTGGTAGACTTGTGTCCCTTACTTGATACATGTATGATTGATATGTAAATATGAGATGTCTTGAATAGGTAGGTTTAGTTCACCCATGTCATGTATGAATGAATGATATGTGAGACCTTCAATGATGTTAAGAAGGTCATGTACGTGGAACCTTAAACCTAGTGGTAAGGTTATGAACTTTGAAGTAAAAACCCTTAATGGTATCATTTATGTAATTAATGATGGACATAGGGTTGATTCGCTGGAAAAACATCATATCATGCTTAGGAATGTCATTATGATCTATTTATGTCGCCACTGTAAGGTAGCCCGAGTGGACATCTTTGGTAGAGTGAACATTATTGGGTTATGAACTAGATATGGAACCGCTTTGTATGAAATTTTAATGTCAATTACTCTATGATAAGAAAGGCTAGCAACAAGTTATTATGTTATGGTAAGTAGCTCTACTTAAGAAGGAGACTAGAGTACAATGTAGATATACTTAAGAATGAGACTACAGTGAACAAAAGCCCTTCATATTGCTTAAACATGTGGCTACATGGGATGCGTCCTAGTTCTACCCTTGGTAAGTAGAACACCCTCATCGGAGTAGGTAAGAACTCCGGATTCCATGTCTAGCTAGCATGGTCTATGTCGGTTATTTTCTATTCTCATCATGTTGGAAACCTACTAGCATTAGAGAAGTTCTATGAAGTTTAGGTGGTGGGATGGGACGCTATCTAGACATTGCACAATAGGCTTCGAAGATGTTATGAGAGTCCTAAGTCTTCTCCAAGACTATACTTGAATGTCCTTATGTGATGAATGAGTCTTATGTGAATTAATGAGTGTAATGACTTAAGTTACGAAAATATGTTAAATGAATAAGTACTTATGTAGAGTAGTTAAGAGTAGTCTAGTTAAGGCGTGAAGGGGGCATAAGATTGGTCACTTCCTATCTTACCTAGATAAGTCTTAAGAATGACTCTAGTTAGGGAAGATGGTAGATTATGTAGACATGATATAAGCCTTAGGTAGTCTTAAGGATTATTTAGGTAATCTTGAAGAGGTCAATCATGGACGTTATCTTCTTGATATACTTAAGTAAGTCTTTTGATAGCCTTTGGAAGGAGAATGTCATATCATCTATATGTTGTTGTATTAAGTGAGAAGGATTCTATCTTAGATAGCCTATAGGTTCTATTAAGTGTGTGTGTAAGGGATTGTATGGGCGGTTGCTTCACAACTCACTCAAGTGAGACTTAGCATCACCTTTGATAGGAGTATCTCATGTTCATATATTTGATGTCTTGTAAACATGTGTATCTCATTATAGGTGGTCTTAAGAATAATTTAGGTGTTCCTAGAGATATTGTATGGGCGTTCTCTCTTTGTCTTAAGTGAATCTTAAGATAGTTTTTAGTGGGAGGACTTCATGCTAGGAAGTGTCTAATGTGAAGATAAGGCACATCTCTGTACAGTGAAGGAACTTCACTATAACAATGAATTAGTTCACTATAAACTGACCTTAAAAATGTACTAAATTGCTTAAATGTTATCTTATGTGTTTCCAAGGTGTTAAATGCTATTCTTATGATTATGATGTGATGTTTTAACCAAAAAGAGCATGTTTGTAATAAATATCCGTTTTCATGATTTTATGCATTATGTCATACTTAGTACATGGATTTGTACTAATATCATGCTTTTATCTATCTCTAAAGTTATTCGTAGTTGAAGGTGCTTTTGGAGAAATAAGCTTGGATTTGAAGATCAATCAACTAAGTTGAAGTATGTCCTCATGTGACTCGAGGGCATAGATGTCTTTTATTTCCATTATCGAAATATTGTAATAGACTTAATAGCACTTATTTCTATTAAGTATGGGTCGCTTCCCAAGTATTCTTGTGTCTAAGATTTGATGAAATGAGACTTAGTATTTCCTATGAGTTTTATATGAAAGATTTCTTAAAGACTTATAGAATGTTTATGAAAAGTTTTAATTTCGCACTACTTTTCATATGTTTTATACGCGATGAATGATATGGAATGGCTTGTACAAGATCTCCGAGTGGTTAAGTATGCCGGTTTCACTCCGAGAGTGTCATATCTTCAATGGTGTGGTGTCGGGATGTGACATTTGTATCCCACGATTCACTGTACCCAGAAAGTGGAATTAGTGAATTCATTTGTTCCTGAAACCACACCTTTAAAACATGTCCCCTTTCATTCTCAAATGCAAAATTAGTTGAATCAATTTAACAAAAGGGTTAAATACCCTTTGTGTAGTTGTAAGAAATATTGCTTTTGCTATACAGATTGATGGACTTACTAATTTGCTGACTGATTCAAGGAGTTAAGACTGGCGGTAAAGCTGTCCCCTGGAATAAAATAAAGATAGAGGCTGCATTTGATATGGATCTATATATCAATCTACAATATTATGTTGATATATGTGAATCTCAAACGATTACTAACAAACTTGTAATACGAATGAGATAAAAAAGGCCATCATTGGGGCAAACGATGCAATAGCTTCGGTTAGAGCAAAGCCCAAAATCTCATAACCAAATAATTGTTTTGCCAATGATGGATTTCGCGCCTAGGACACCAGAATATCGAACCATGAACGAAGAAAGGCATGAGAGAAAAGCATATTGGCGATTTCGTATCAATTGAAGAAAAGGGTTAAATACCCTTTGTGTAGTTGTAACAAAATTTGCTTTTGATGCAGTAGAAGACACTTATGTATCATCCCCTGCAGATTCTATGGTAAAATAGATATAATGCTTCACTTTCACTCTTTTACAATTTATATGTTGTGTTTGGTTGGGCACAAAGTTTAAGAACGGTTGAAATGGGTTATAATCTCATTTTGATTGGGGAATGTACTGGTTAGCTAAGTCGAAATGGGTTATATTCTTATATTGAATGGGGAATTACTGGTGGGCTATACTCCTTTTGTTAGCTGGCTTATGCACCCGTGTTAGGCCAAATGGTCTTATCTTTCATGACATTAGAGCAAGTTAGTTCTTGATCGGGGAATGACCAGGTGTTTTCCTTATATTGACTTGGGCAAGAGAAAGAGCTAGATTTTGGGTTTCTTAAAAAAAAGTCATAAACATGTCACAACATTGATATGACTATAAAAGCATGTCATTAATGGTAAACTGGTCAGGTTAAAGTTAAGGAGGTTTCAAATTCGAAAAGGTGTGTTTTTTCATTGAATTGACTAAAAAGGGAAGAATATGATATAAAACTGAATTGAGACGATCTTGTAAATAGAATGCCAGAGAATTTAGTTTTTAAGTCGAAAATATCGAATGGTTGTTTTTAAAGTTGTGAACTTTCATGTTCAAAAGGTGTTTGCTTGTTATTTTCCCAATCTGGAAGTAATCATTACAGTGAAGTTTTAATATTTAGGAAACTGTCTATATTGAAGATGCACAATTTACATAAAATAACTTCAAGTTGTTGCATGAAAATTCTCTATGGGGACAAAGTATGATAAGATTAGGCTGCTCTTTCCTAATAGTTATCCGAACTGGTTAAGCAAGAACAATGTGGAAAACTTTGCAGTGAGCTAGACTCATTCAAATTGTAGTTGCTCAATCGCAATTTAACAAATGTTGCAGTTTTGATATGATGTTTACAGATATCTTCCATCACAGCTTCATGTGATTTGTCTGTTACTCTAAATGCAAAAAAAAAAATTATATTCTTACTTCTAAGATAATTATTTGTTCAAAAAGTTATCATTCAAAATGATTGAGTTACATGAAATTGAATCTCACTACTCTCGCTTAAGGTACAACATGAATCAAAATGATTGGGGAATTCATGAAATAAAGGCTTAATGTACAATTTGAATCTCCCTACTATCGCTTGAGTTCTGTGTTAATGACTTTGTTACTCTCTATTTTTGTCAACAGTATTGTAGGGAGAAATTAAATTAACGAACATCTTTATTGTGTACTAGATTCTGATATTAAGATCTTCTGTACTTAATATCTTTTAACATGAATTAAACACGTGTGTTGACAATCATGCTCCAGTGGAATGTCATGCAACTTTATCCATTGTTTTCGCAATGCTGGTTGGGAGTTTGAATGGACGAACCTGGATAATACACTGCAAAGATAAAGGCTTACAAAGATGGCTACTTTATATAGGGATGCTGATGAGTTTGTCTATGATAGATAGCTTGAACGTAGAAAGTCAAAACAGATGTTGAATTCTTTCATTTCATTGTTCTGCTCGCTAATCTTAGGTGCTTCTACTTGGTGACTCTTCCTCTTGACTCGAATTCCATGTATCATCAAAGGACTACCAGTTCTAGTATAACATAACGTCCTAGACAATAGATCTTTATGAAGGAAGATATTTTTCTCCAAGTTGTGCTCTTTACATGATGGTGGTTCCTTTCTATTTTGTGATTTAAACTTAGCTGGAGCTCTTTTTCGAGCAAAAGAACGAGAGGTCAGTGTCCTAATAACGTACTCATGACTTTAGGTGTCACTTTCTGTAGTATCTGAATTTTTCTTAGAATCACCAACATGATTTTCACTATTGTTTTGCTCTGATTTTGAGGCTTTTGCACCCTGCTCGAGAATTAGAGAATTTGGAAAATGCTTGTTTATATATGTTATATTAGGTACTATCAACTTTCTTATTTTTAACACTGTTAAATTTTGTATATAGGATTAGTATTTTTCTTCATTTATTTTAAACTATTTGAATATTTTTAGGCTAAACCTTATTTTAGTAGCTTGTATGTTGTCAATATTAAGCAATACTTTATCACGTAAAATACCTATGTATTTCTGCTAGTGCTTGCATCATGTTGTTGCAGGATGAATTAGAGACATAACTTAAAGAATTAGAAGAGCAACTGATTCAACCAACAACTATAATTCATGCTGCTCCAGTCCATGCTCGTGCAAGGAAAGAAGCTGCTCTGCCCATTCCATAGAAGCATACAGATGAACAAAATGAACTTGCTGAATGAAGGTGCATTTTGATGAAGTATATGTATTCTCTTAGCTAAACATTGTTATCTAGCTCACTTGAATTTACCTATTATCAATACTCATTTCTTCATGTTATTGCTTTTCACTGTTCTACATGATTTATTTTTTTTTTAAAAAAATATGATCTAAGTTGACTCTTTTTGTGATAACTATGCACTTTCTAGTAATAACCTGCATTTTACTTTCTTGATTTTCTTTTGCAGGTTGGGTCTTTGCGTCCAAGTCTATCAGTTAAATCATCATCTACATGTGATTCTACTGTATCTCTTAAGGTCTGTTAGTTTTTTAGTCTTGGCAGTGATCTACTCCCCCATATAAGAATTTATTAGCTATAAAAGTAGTGTTTTACAAAAAAACTTTTATCTTAGATTCTACTAGATACACCATGACATTGGGGCCTTCCCAAAATGTAATTAACATGTAGAAGTATTTTGAACCTTGGTTTGAACAACCACAATACTTTAGAAGTTAATGTCTTCCAGTATTTTGTTTAAGCTGGATATTATGCTAGCTATAAATTGTTGGTGTGTTAATTTGGCTTGCACAATGATGAAACCAAAAATGATCTCAACATCAAAACAAAGCAAGTAACATTATGTATTTTACTATGTGTATATGATGTGTCTTATTTCTCCAGATCAAACGTCTCGTTCACCGTCACATTTCTGGTTGTGATTTTGTAGGAACATATAGTTGTGGATTTGTTCTTTCGTATCTCTTGCAGGATATGGTTGTATTCCTATACAAATACAGTTTACTACTATCCAGTAGGTATTTACAACACTTATCATATAAAGTCTTTGAGGAATGGGTTTGACCTTGATGGGAACTGAGTACATTTCCAATAGTTTCTAGCTCTTAATTTTTTCATACAGTGAGATGTTGAATGCTCTATAGACTGACCTAGTATGCAATTGATAATTGATGAACATAAGATACTTGAGATGAAACAATCTTTTAGTATTCTACTACAAAGAATAAGTTTCTAATTAATTTTTAGAGAAGTTTGAATTGTTTAGGCACTTGGTGAAAAATTCGCAGCTTTTTGTATACTTTTTTAACTTGTCAATACTTCCTTGTTAATGATTTTCGTAAAAAATTTATAATATGAGAAGAGATTTTTGTGAATGTTTGACCCATGGCTTTATCATAGAAAGTACATACTTTATTCCTTAAACAGTAACAAACATTTGTTCTTTTGTGGTTTATTCTACTTTTTATTTGTAGCTTTATTAAAACTATTGATTCATGTTTTTCAAGGAACAAATTCAACTATGTATTTGAATGATCGAGAGTCCATCAAAGTAATTGTGCACGAAAAGACTGGTAACTGAATTTGAATAGTGGACAGAAGTAAACTCGATCTATTGTATTTAATGATGAAGATTTTTACTAATATTGTCATATTTTTTTAATGCATTTGGTTCTGTTGAATTTATTGATAGTAGAGATCTTTAAGCAATCACTTTCTACGTATTGGTTACATAAGACATGTTTTTTGAAGTTTATTTTAAATTTATAGCTTTGATTTATTTACATGGTAATTTTGTGTTTTAGATCTCTTTTATATTTAATTATTAAATATATGTAGATAATGATTATTATTCTTAAAAATGAAATACTGTGGCTACAAAAATTCTACACAACGTTGGAACACTTCAAAAGTGTTGTGATAACGATGTCCAATGTGTGACGTACGAATTATAAATTAAATATTGTAATAAGAAAAGTTACACTTTATAAGTATTGTTTTAGATGAGAAACAAAAGGCAACACTTTTTAAATGTACCAATAATAAAGCAAAGACCACGCTTTTTAGTGTCGTCAAATCAAACAAAAGGTGTTGCTAGTGAATTACTACAAAGTGTGCCCTTTATAACTCTTTGGCAACGCTTTTTAAGTGTAGGTGCTTTGGCAACATTTAAAAAGTGTTGCCGAATGTCAAAGGTTATGCTTCTTTAGGCCACCCCCTAAAATAATGTTGCTGAAAGTCCAAAAGTGTAGCCTTTTATTAAAGGTCACACTTTATGCTAGATTAGGCTACACTTTAGTGGTGTGGACGTAGGCCTAAAATAGTATAGTGCTTTCTTGAACCCTCTAGATCCTTATCACTTCATTGGAAGAAACTTGAACAATTATAACCCTTTTTCATTCATTCACCCATAACTCCCAAGAAGTGTTTTTTTTAAAATAGCACACATTGGCAAAAATCCTAAGTTGGGGTGTGGTAAAAAAATAAGGTTAATCAAGAAGTGTGAAAAATTCCCCTTCAAGAAATGGCTTTGAAAAAGATCGCACTGCTCCATGTAAAAGAAAAAGAATAAAACAAAAGAAAAAGTTATGAAATAATGTCGTGGAAGTTTCAAAAGGAATGGGGTATCTGGTAGTCCAAATGAATTGGAATAACAGGGTGAATTGTAATTATGATCAAAATGTTAAAGAAAATGACGAAAGTGATGTTCAGACCATAATTCATGAGGGTAGTAGCTGTTGAGCCTAAATGACCATTCCTTTATGCTCAACCATGTTACACGCCTTGAAAAGACTATTGTGATATTTAGTGTGCTGAAATGAATGTTTATTGGAAAATAAGGGCAAATCTATGGGTGAAGTCATGCACATGGTCATATTTGTGAGTGAGTCGTATGTGATATCAGAACAATAAATTGTTGATGAACTTTGTATCGATACAAAATCATTTTTTTGGGGCATTGGAGTACTTTTATTGAGCATGAACTCGCATTTGAAGAAAGTATTGTGAACTTGATCATGTTTGATAATGGTAAGGGACAATTTCAATATTTGAATGCACAATTGATCATTGCATCAGTAAGTTGAAGCTTATTGTGTATATTCATGTAGAGTCTTATGCAGCGCTATGTGAGACATCCCTTTTGGACCGTTGATCTTGAGTTTTACTTGAGCACAAGCAAAAGTTTTAGTTGGGGTGTTAATTAGTCCGATATTTGAACTCATTTAGGGCTTCCTTTATATAGATTTAGTGTCCTTAGATTTTTAATTTTATCCATAAGCTGATATTAAATGCTTTATTTTTATGTGTATATATTAAGGAACTAAGAAAGGACAGTGAAGGCAAAAGGGAACAAAACAAACATAAGAAATGAAGAAAGACAAGCCTGGTAATCACCAGTTAATCTTTGCAAATTAGCGAGTTGCTAGTTTCACTACCTAAACATCCAGTGTGCTATCCCTGAGGGAAGAAAAAATGTCAATGGAAAAAGGGAGGAATCTTCAAATCCCGGAGCGATTCCGCGATGCAAAGAGAGATCGCCAAAACTTACAGAACATGAGGATGCTGAATGCCAAGGCAAAAAGGCGATAGAAGAGATCAATAGGAGGTTCACTAAGTGGTTTAGCGAACCTGGCTTACTTCACCAAACGTCCCTTTGCGTCTTATTTTTTGAGGCAATAAATCATATTTTGAATACATTTTTGGAGATTTTACTTAAGTTGTGGAATGAGAATTAAGCTTAGAACACTTTCCCCTATAGTTTTTAATAGTTATGAAGAATTTATGGGGTTTAATTTGGAGATTTTTGAAGTGGGTTACAAATATTCTACAAATTTAAGCATTCTAATGACTAAATCACTCTAACCAGTTGATGTCTAATAGATTCGGTAATCATTTTTACTCTTTTATGATGTTAGGATAAAACCTCAATTCTTGGGGTGTGATTATTTTATTATGAGTTGAACTAGTTTATAAATATTGTTAATTACTACTCTAAATGTTATTTTGAAGTGAGTATAATAAATAACCGTGGTTAAATTTATGCATTATAGTTCCAAATACATTTCTAATTTTGTCTTCACCAAAAACCACATCTGACATTCGTGTCACCCCTTTAATTTGATTCATGTCTTTCTCTATGATTTCTATTCAAATTGCTCATTAAACCAAGTTCTTACTTCCTAATTGATTTTTAATACGTATTGCTCTTGTGTGATTCGATCCCAACATAATTGTTGGGTTTTATACGGACTAACAATCGTTTGTTACTAGATTTTGATGAGGTGTGCTTGAAACACTATATCACTCAACTAATTGAATCAAACCGAATGAGCTATCTTAATGAATGTAGTTTGCTTTTTTGTCAAACGGAACCTTTCCATGGATTATGAGATAATTCAAGGCTTAATAACTAATCTCTGGGATCTATGCTTAGCACCAAGTGGATGTTGAATATGATATTAGCCCTTTCGTAGTAGAGGTCGGGTTTCTAAAGCTATCCCATGAGATAAAAGGTATGACGTATCTTATGGTAGGTTTCTAGTAGAGATATCCTTATGTCATAATTATATTCCCCCATAGGTTGAATAACAGTGGGTCCACGTAAGCTAGAAGTTCTTAGTAATACCTTGGAAAGTTGGACAACCCTTTTCGGTGTGGAATACACCGGGGGATCATGGTGTCAATGTGATTTAAGGCTAATTACCCAAAAGTAATAATGAACTAAATTTACTTCAATAAGTATTTCATGTGAGTTCAAAGCTATAAAGAAAATGTTATCTTACATTGACCATGATTTATTACATATATTTTAAAGCTTTTTCATATGATATTTAGGTTTCTCAATTGCATGTGATGAAATAAAATGTCCCTTTTTAGCATATTTTTTTTAATGTTTTATGCGTGTCTATTATACTTAGTAAATGTTTTGTACTAAGACATATTCTTGCCTACATTTTCTCTAAATGTAGGGTCAGATATTCAGCGTTCTGAATTTTGTGGATAGTAGGTGATTTGATTGATTCCCGAGCTTTGGTGAGTCCATATTCTTCAAGGACAGAGTTTTTACTGTTTTACTTTTTTTCATGTATTTATCTTTTGGAAGTGATGTATGGGCTTGACAAAATTTCATTCAATTTTATAATATGTCTATCATGAGACAAGTGTAATAGACTTCTTGTTTGCTTTTATAAAACTGTTTTACACTTGGATTTTTTTACTCCTATAGTTCTATTTCTTATGTTATGAGAGGTAAAAGGCTTGTATTGAGTTATATGAACCATGTTACAAATAGGGTGTACCCGTGCATTTTATAGAAACCTTACCATCTTCTGGATGTAAAGCTTGGCGTAGTCTTCGGATGGAATGAAGTTTTTACATGAAGAAAGTGAACAAATTTCGTCATCTTCTACACTATGACACAAATCGAGTCAATTTAACGGAGAGTTTCAGTGTTATCCCGTCATGAAATACATATTCAAATATACATGACGGCCAGTAGATGGAAACAATCGTTTCACAGCTGCACCTTTTTGCAGGTTTCTCGGCCAAGGTGGGGTTGTTTTTGGAAATTCACCTAGGGTCATAATAAAGTACTAGACGGTTATTTTTGGTATTTTAGGATAAGTCTCTAAGCCCTAGACATGGAAATAATTATTCATATCAAAACCCCAAGATCAAAAGAAGTTCTCTCTAGACTCCATTGAAGAAACGAACAAACGTGAAGCTAGGATTGGATTTCTTCACTAATTTCTCCAATAATTTCGTTGTATATCTTCAACTAAAGGTATAGTGATTTCATACATTATTCTTTTCTCATTAAAGGAGCGAATTCCAAAGTCTTTTCAAAGATGTTAAAAAACATCAAAATCGTTTTTTGAATTCTAAGTATGAGTTTGTAACACTCCGGAAGTTCATGACATAGTCTAGAGCCTCAGATGATGAACCAAGACTTAACATAATGTTTATAAGACTAAATTAATGTATTGGAACTATGTAGGAAGTATTAGAGCCAAAACATCAAAGAAAGACCTTTACGTCTGGAAACTAGTGAAATTGAAATATTAGACGTCCCTATGTTTCGTAAAGGTTTGGGAGTGTCATATGAAGTCTAAAACTTGTAAAAAGACCTTAAATAGGTAAAATAATTTTTATAGGGTTGAAACGTTAGGAACGACTCCCCATGTACAACCCATAAGATCCTTGAATAGTACTCAAATATTGGCAACAAGGCTGCTAATGTAGCCGCGAACAGCCAAGATATGAAGGTCCTTGCGCGTCGCACATCCATCACATGGTGGATAAACTTTTCCTCGTGATGTGGGGCCTTCACGTGGCTCACTGCTTCAACCCGGATTTCAGAAAAAAGATTTTAAATTACCCCCACGACGTGTAGACAATTCCCAGATTCGATCACGTCGTTTTTAAGTCAATTTTACTTCACAAAAAGACCCAGTTCAGTGAGGGGTATTTTGGGTAATTTAACAAATCAATATGTATTGATTTATAGTCATTTTTAAGCAATTCTCAAGTTTTCTACTCAAATTCGTGGTTGTATCATCTTTAAGGGATGCTTTCTTTCACTCTAGGGATCCTTTTCCTCAAGAGGTCCCGTCAAAGATGGTTCCCAAACTTTTCCAAGAGTAGGGTTTCAATCTATACATGGGTCCTCTTTTCGAAACGAAAATTTTATTCAATTGTGATGAATTATGATCTTTTACTGTTGATTAACAATTTAATTATGTCTAATTTTTGGTAATCACTTGAGATCTCCCCTAGGACCATTGTTCTTACATAGACTCATTACAACTTGAAAGTCTATGGTAATTGTTAATGATGATGAGTATATGGAGTATGTAGAATGATAATTGCTATGTATTACTTCTTGAATTTGCCATGTTTATGTATTGGTTATGTATTCTTTGTAATGGAAGTATGAAGGCCTTTAAAGGAAAGAAGGTATGTTGATTGGTTCTTTATTGAATGCAATTAATAAAGATGAGTTACTTAGATAGTAATGGTCGTATATATAATGTGTGGTTATGATGTTTATAACAAGTATTCCTCATCCTGAACCCTAGACACTTGAATTAGGTATGAAGTATGTATGCATGTTATGATATGATTATTATATGATAAAAAGTTGTTTCTCATGACTATAAAAATGTATTGAGTGAAAGGTTTACTCAATTTTAGTGATTTCTAAAGTAAAAGGATTGTTCTCACTTATGACTTATTAGCTATTATGATAAGATGTTTACATAGGAGTCTAGTAGAGACTAATGTGACCTTGTATGATATTATGTTGAGTTGACTTATAATGCTTATTATATGTGTATGTTTAGTTAAATTGATAGAAAGCATAACTTTGACTAAAATGTCCCTTTTCTCATGCATTGATTGTTTTTATGCATAGCAGTTGTACTTAGTACGTATGATGCACTAACCCATATTATCTTCCCTTTTTCCCAACAATGTAGGTTCCGGACATTGAAGAGCTTCTAGGCGAATTGCAAAAAAGTCTTTGATCTTTTCCCAAGTTGTTGGTGAGTACTCAAGTCCGAGGCCGATGCCATTGTTTTCTAGCTTTTGTAATGTTGACTACGTCTAAGACATTTATTATTTCCATACGTTGACACTTTGTTGTATGTTTATATGTGGCATATTATACTAGTGTGAGGCTACGCCAAAATTTTATAACTCTCTATTAGATGGTTTTATGTGAGAAAATATTAGACTACTTACTGAAATTGCTATGTTGATAAAATGAGAAGTCTATGTACACTTCGTAAGCGAGGAATCTATGTAAAATCCATAGATGATAAGTGAGAAGTCTAACTATACTTCATCTGTAAAATTTTTAAAATTTAGACATTTTCTCTACCTATTATATGCAATGATGTATGCTAAGGGCTAGTCTAAGGCCTTTAGGAGGACGAAGACGCCGTTTACATCTGTGGGGTGCTCCCCACTCGTGACATAGATCATAATCTTATTCAATTTACTCTTGAAGTGTTCATAAAACATGTTCCTAATTGCATAATCATGAATAATTCTCATACTTTGTCCTTGTGGGAACATAGCTCATATTCAATCAACACACCTAGAATTAGTACATTATGGATAATAACATGATTCAAATAATCACCTCATTACGTTCATAATTCTATAACATTCTACTTCCATCAATACTTACCAACACTTTGAGATCCAATTTAAGAAAATAGGGTGAATTCATGGATTCTTGGAAGATTCATTATAAAATAACATAACATCTATGAGATTGAAGTCAAACCCTAACTTTTGGGATTTCTAACATTGATATTACAGGTTTTGAGGGGATCTTCAAGGTTTAAAAGTAACAGTGAATGAAGGGCTACCAACCTTAGTTGTGATTCTCCAAAAAATGAGTGAAAAAAGCATTCTTCATCAAACCCTAGCTTGATATTCTTATTATTCTTCTTCCTTAGAGTTGTAGCGGGAAAATTTTGAGGGAAATTAGATTTTTATTTGGAATTTTTGAAATTATTAAGGAGATGAAAAGATTAAGGGACTTAAAACATTATATATTTAGTCTAATTTAATACAAAACGACCTCACTTAATTTTAACATATAAACGAAATCCCTAAATTACCTTAAGTGCAACTGCCTTTGGAACTTACAGGCCTTATCCACGTCTCCAAGACCATGGTCTGTGAGTTCACTCATGTGGCGTGTTTTATAGCTGTGATTCGAGGTTCGTGTGCTTGTTTTTCCGGCTTGACCCATGGCCCCTCTCTTTCAGAGTGTGGTTCCATCTATGGCCAGTGTTAATGAAGCGTGGTCAAGATGAAGAGGCCTTATTCGGCGAGTTTATACAAATAAGGCATGGGAGGACCTATGTGTCATAGGTTTGCCTCATGGGTAACTGTCAGGTGCTTTATTGGTTAATTCCTAAAGGACTCATCGTTGGTCCTTGGGTTTGAGTTGTAGCACTTGGAAAGTCTAAGACGTGTTGTAGATCCTAACATAAGTGTCAAAAGTTTTAGAAACTGGTTTATGGACTACTCCAATTAATATAAGTCATTTAGGAAGTTTAGAAATCAAAACGTCCAAGAACGTCCATGACGTCCGGGAACTCGTTCAATGAGGTACTAGCGTGCCTAAGCCTATTTGACTAGATTTCAGGAGTCAGAAAATGATGAAAATTTATGTAAGGGTGTCTAATACGTATTAGAGTTAGTTCACATTTGAAACGTCCGGTCACAACTCACCATGGACCAACTAATGGTTCTTTAGAAGGACCCTTGATAAAGTGACTACAAGTTTTCAATAGACAGTGTCACCAACAGATACCACAGACGGCTCGTGGTACAATCAGTGGGGCATCGATTGCCTCCCTCGATGGACACATAGACAAAATCTTGAAGGGACTATTTTTCAGATCCTCTGAACTCCACGAAGGACCAACAGGAGGGATGGTCCTTGGCCCGTCGATTGACAAAAGATGCATCAATGTGGTCTTCTCTGTGAGACTACTGTTATGATGCATGTTTTGATTTAGTTCATTTAATTAGTTGTATTAGGTAGGAGTTTAATTAGGGGTTATGTTAGGTCTAATTAGGTTAGCTAATGACCTATAGAAAGACCCTAAGCTAATTAGACTAACCTAAGCTCTCATAATTCCCAAACCCAAAATTCTCTTCCTTCTCTCTTCTTTCTCCCTCCAAAAGAAAACCCCATTGAAGACCAACCTAGCGGTGGGTTCAAGGGCTGAAAAGGGTAAAGTTTCTCTATATATCTTCATCAAACATTAAGGTATGGGATTCCTTTAACCTTTGCGACCTCTTTCCTCAAAGGGTTCCATCGAATTGATTTTAAAAGTGGAGTTTTCAAGAGGTTCTTTTCCAATCTCGAAATTGATCTTGTGAATTGATTTTTTTATGATATATTTTGTATATTATGGATATATTAACATATGTTTTAACTCAATTATATCATTTCTTGGTGGATTGGTCTATTTTGTAGAATATGACCTATTCCCCTTAACACTAGGTTATGTTCTTGATAGGAATTGTGTAATGTGGATTCAATTTAATTGGTTATTAGTTGGATTACTATTAGATGATCTTATTGTGTAAAATATGAATAGATTAAGATGAATTATAGCCCTATCATGCTAGCTCTTGAGTAATTGATCGAGATTATGACTTTGACCTAAGTCTCTCATCTTAAGCTATGAACTAGTGATGAATTGTGATGTAGTGATTATATTAGCCATCTTATTATATTGGTTACTATTACGTGATGATATTACACTCTAATTGGGTTGAGTTAATGGTTTATGATAATACCTTGATGATTAATTATGAAGGAGACTTAGTAAGTCATGTGATCTCAACTTTTTACTTCAACTATGGTTACTTGTGGTTAAGTGATGATGTTGCATTGAAGTATACCTTGTATTACGATTGGTAGAGTTGGTATGATATTGAATTGAAATGTATTGACTAAGGCGTGTTAGGTGTTGCCTAAGATGTAAATCTTCTATGATTGGTGATAATTTACCAATGTGACTACATTAAGCTATAATTATAAATAAAGGTATTAAAGACATTTCAAAAGAGACCGTAGCTTAGCACCGACTGAAATAGAGTGAGTGTGTCCCTTCCCACATAGGGATGGTAGGATCACTAATGTACTATTGAGATTTTATAATTCAATGCATGTAGCATAAGAAGGTTCCCAACTATATCTCCTAGTTCTTTAACTATGTTGCCCCTATATGAATACTAGGTAGTGGATCCACGTAGTTGCTGTGTTCATTTTTTGTACTACCTTTGCAAGTAGTCCGCCTTCTTTCAATGTCGGGTTTAATGACACCGGAATCCACATTAGCTCATGTGGTCTATGTCATTTAAGTAAATATTTTCCCAAAAGGTAAAATTAACTAAAGGATGACCTCTAACTAAGATAACCTAAGGGATTTAGCTTACTCGAGGTAGGGGTATGAGACTCTACCTATACATTGCACTAGTTATCCTTAGGAGAAGTCTTAGTAGGATTTTCTTATGTATGTATATGACTATAAATGTAAATGACATGTACATAATGAATCTTATATGTTAATGATACTATGTGATGTTCATTACTCCTATGAACATGTACTTGGTCTCTATTGCTAAAGTATGATATTATGTACTCTTAATGTTATGTTTTGTGAAGTTGATATTGGTTATGGTTCTTGATAGGTTTACTTGATTAAGCAAGTTTATGGGGCTTTGATTAGTCATTGCAAAAGTGGACTTAAAGAGGGTCATGAATAATGATCTTGCTTTGGCTATGTTTAGATGTAGTCTTATTTATGCTTGTTGAAGTTAAAACTTGATGATAGAGTGGTATTGATTATATACGAAGAATATTGATATGTTCATTGACTTGACCAGGCTTTGTATTGTTGGTCTTGTGGTGTACATACCTATGCATAATGAATTTGTCTTAATGATTGGTATGGTCCTTTTGTAAGTTCATAAATGCTTTCAGAGGAAATAGCATGTTTTAATGAAATGTCATGATTACTTGATATGTGTACATATGGTCTCATATTTAGTACAATTAGTGTACTAACCCCATTTCTTCCTTTCCCCCATCATTTTAGGTTCAGGTCGTTGAAGGGCTTTGAGACAACTTTGAAGAAGACTTGGAATTCTCTATCATCTAAGTTGGGTAGGTCCTCACTTTTCAAGGGCAATGCCACTTTCAAGCTTCTGAAGTTATTTTACTTTTAAGACTATTATGTTCTTTTCCTTTTCATTATGAGTACCAAACATTGTATTGCCTACATGAGGCCATATTTTATTGATGTATGGGCTAGGCACAAATTGTTATACTCTTATTAGATTATTATGAGATAAGATGTCTATTTGAGAATACGTTATATTCTATGTTTCTATGTGCAAATAAAGTAGAAGACTAAGTAATATTCATATATGAAGGGTCGATGCATACTCGATATAACTATACTATGTGTATGTAGAGGTCTATATAAACCTCAATGTAGAAGTCATGAAAAAGTTTTAAATTTCAGCTCATTTTTACCTATGAATGTAATGATGTAATCTAAGAGGCTAGTCTTAGTCCTCAAAGAGGACGACAATGCCGGTTACGTCTAGAGGGTGCTCCCTGGATGTGACAACTTTGTATCTGAGCATGAGATTGAATATGTTTGAGTCGATATATATCTCAACCACGTCTATGAAGATTTGTATTCATAATTGTCAAAAGAGCCCCACTTACGAAATTTAAGTGCTTTTACTCTACGTGCTTTTATCATCTAATCCTTTTGTTGTGATAATAGTCAATGAATACTCGAAGAAACGCGACACGAAGACTTGAAGAAGATATTGCCAGTGTGGGAGTTCCTCCCCGTGGTGATCAAGTCCCTACTCTTGAAGAAGATGTTAATTATGACCAAGCTCTGGACGATCCTCCTCCTTGGACAGATGGTGGCATAAGATATCCTCTTTTCCAAACGGCCCAAGCCATTATACTCACGCAAAATCCGCCACTACTTCAGCTCAAGCCATGACGGCCCAAGCTAAGCTGGAGGTTGTACCCCAAGAAAACCAACAAGTTGCTACTACGGCCTCTCATTTGAGGGATTTAATTAAGTTTAATCCCCTACTTTCTATGGGTCTAAGGTTTAAGAAGACCCTAAAGAGTTCATTGATGAAATCTATAAGATACTCTATGCCATGGGGTTGACTACTAGTGAAAAGGCCGAGTTAGCAACTTATCAACTGAAGGATGTGGCCCAAACTTTGTACGTCCAATGGTGAGACAATATGCCTTTAAGGGGTGGACCGATGACTTGGGAAATTTTCAAGAAGGCTTTTTTTGATCGATTATTTCATAGGGAGAAGCGGGAATCCAAGGTGTGGAGTTCCTCAACCTTCGTCAAGGAGGTATGAGTGTGGTAGAATACTCTTTGAAATTCACTAAATTGTCAAAGTAGACTCCTTCTATGGTTTCCGATCCTAGGGATGAAATGGACGACGTTCTGATGGGAGTGTCAGATGACTTCCAAGAAGAGTGTCATTCTGCTATGCTACATGAAAAAATTAACATTTCTCGTCTCATGGTTCATGTTCAACAAGTGGAAGAGGCAAGGGCTAAGAGGAAGAGTAGAGATGCCAAGAGAGCAATATCTTTTGATGGTGGTACTTCAAAGGGTAGGCTTGTTATCCAAGACATGCATAGGTTCAAGAAAAGATTTTCTAACCAAGTTCCTTCTAAGTTCCTTAAGGCTCGTGATGATAGGGTGTCTTAACCTAAGCCTTAAAAGGGAAGGGGTACTAGTTCACCAAACAAGAATCCAACTTTTGAAAAGTTTGGCAAGAAGAAATTTGGTGAATGCCTCAAGGGACCAGATAATTGTTTTGGTTGTCAAAAATGTTGGCAAAAGGGTTGATATTGCCCAAATGTGAAGGGGAAAGACAAGGGGAGTGGGCAAGAAAGTTGTTGTAATGATGATACGAAGAAGAATCGCTTTTATGCTCTCTGCTCTAGAGGTGAGCAAGAGACTTCTCCTGATGTGGTGACCGGTATGTTGAAAGTCTTTTCTATTGATGTATATGAGGTACATTTTTTTTACTCCCTTGATAGCTAAGAAGTTTGAGATCTTACCTCATATTCTAAATGAACCATTCATAGTGACTACCCCGATGGGTGAGCTTGTGGTTGTAAAGAGGGTTTATAGAAATTGTCCTATAATGTTTCCCAATATAGTTATTTATGTTAAAATAGTAGAACTTGATATGTTTGACGTTGATGTCATTTTGGGTATGGATTGGTTGCATGCTTGCTTTGCCTTTATAGATTGTAGAACAAGGATGGCGAAGTTTAATTTTCCAAATGAGCCCGTCTTAGAGTAGAAAGGGGTAAATTCTATTCCTAGAGGTAATTCATTTCTTGTTTGAAAGGTTGTACAATGATCACTAAAGGGTGCTTATACTATATTGTAAGAGTCCAAGATTTAGACTTCGAAATTCCTCCCATTGCGTCAATCCCCGTAGTATGGAAATTTCCGGAGGTCTTTCCTACTTATATTACAGGCATTCCTCCCGAACGGGAAATTGATTTTTGTATAGACTTGTTATCGGATACAAATTCAATTTCAATTCCTCCTTATCGGATGACTCCGGCCAAACTAAAAGATTTGAAGGCTCAACTCAAGGATTTACTAGACAAAGGCTTCATTAGACCTAGTATTTTTCCATTGGGTGCTCCGACTTATATCGTGAAGAAGAAAGATGGGTCCCTTAGAATCTGCATTGATTATCACCAACTCAAAAAGTCACTATTAAGAACAAGTATCTCTCTCTCAAATTGATGACTTGTTCGATCAACTCCAAGGGGAAAGCTACTTTTCTATGATATACTGGAGATCGGGGTATCACCAACTTATTGTGAGAGGTGAGGATATACAAAAAATGGCATTTCACACTAGATATGGTCACTATGAGTTCTTAGTAATGTCCTTTGCTCTCAATAATTCTCCGGTGGAATTTATGGATCTCATGAATTGGGTGTTTTTAAGTTACCTAGATTCATTTGTCATTGTCTTCGTTGACGACATCTTGGTATATTTGAAAAATGAGGGTGAACACATGGACCATTTGAGGGTGGTGTTACAAGTGCTTAATGAGAACTAATTATTTGATAAGTATAACAAATGTGAGTTTTGGTTGAGGCCTGTGACGTTTCTTGGTCATATCATCTCTAGTGAGTAAGTTGAGATTGATCCATTGAAAATTGAGGCGGTGAAAAATTGGTCTAGACCATTGAATCCAAGGGACACTAGGAGTTTCTTGGGTCTAGCGGGTTATTATCGGAGTTTTGTGGATTGTTTTGCGTCCATTGCATCTCTTTTGACTACCTTGACCCAAAAGAGTAACATATTTGAGTGGTCAAAGGCATGTGAGAGAAACTTCCAAATCTTGAAAGATAGGCTTACTTCTGCTTCGTTGTTAATTTTACCGAAGGGTACCAACGGTTTCGTTGTATAATGTGATGCATCCCGAGTGGGTTTAGGGTGAGTACTTATGCAACATGGGAAAGTAGTAGACTATCCCACTAGGCAACTTAAGTTCATTGAGAGGAACTATCCAACTCATGATCTTGAGTTAGCTGTCGTGGTATTATCCTTGAAAATATGGAGGCATTACGTTTATGGTGTCAATGTTGATGTGTATACCGACCACAAGAGTCTACAATATGTTTTTACTAAAAAGGAGTTGAATCTCCAACAAAGAAGGTGGTTGGAATTGTCGAAAGATTACAACATGAGTGTTCTCTATCACCTAGGCAAGGCCAATGTGGTCGCGGATGCTCTAAGTCGTATGACCATGGGTGGTGTGTCTCATGAAGATGAAGCCAAGAAAGACCTCATGAAAGATGTTCATAGGTTGGCTAGATTGGGTGTTAGGTTGTAAGATTCTCGGAATGGTGGTTTTATGGTCTAGCATAACTCCGAGTCATCATTGCTAGTTGAGATGAAGTCCAAACAACACCTTCATTAACAATTGATGAAGTTTAAGGGATCGGTTCTTGGAAATCTCAATGAGTCATTATCCTTAGGGGGGATGGTGTCTTGAGGTATCAACGAAGGTTGTGTGTTCCCAATGTAGATGGTTTGACGAAATGGATTCTTAAGGAAGCTAATGGGACCCGTTACTCCATTCATACATTTTCTACAAAGATGTATCATTACCTTAAGGAAGTGTTTCCGTAGGAAGGTTTAAAAAAGGACATTGCGGAATTTGTTGCTAAGGGTCCAAATTCCCACCAGGTGAAAGCCGAACACCAAAAAGCGGGGTAGTTTACTTCAAGAAATCGAAGTTCCTACTTGGAAGTGGGAAGACATCAATATGGATTTATTCGTAGGTTTGCCTCTGACACAAAAGCAATATGCCTCTATATGGGTGGTTGTGGATAGGTATACTAAATCCCCGCACTTTATTCCCATCAAGTCTACTTATTCGGTGGAATATTTGCAAGGATCTTCATAGATGAGATTATATGTCGCCATGGTGTTTCATTATCCATCATAATAGATCGGGGTGCACAACTCACTTCTAGGTTTTGGAGGTCATTTCAAGAAGGGTTGGGTACCAAGGATAAGCTAAGCACCGCTTTTAATCCTGAAACGGATGGTCAAGTGGAGCGAACTATTCAAACCGTATTGGATATGCTTATAGCTTGTATCATTGATATCAAGGGAAATTGGGATAATCATTTGCTTTTGGTGGACTTTGCTTATAATAATAGTTTCCGTTCATCCATATCCATGACTCCTTATAAAGCCTTGTACGGTAGGAGATGTAGATCTCCAATTGGATGGTTTGAAGTGGGTGAGTCTTCATTTTGATGTCCCGATTGGATTTATAAGACTTTGGAGAAGGTTCATATCATAAGGATCCGGTTGCAAACAGCCTATCGTATGCAAAAGTCTTATGCCGATCATAGAACAAGATATTTAGAGTTTGAAGATAAAGTGTATTTAAAATTTTTGATATGACAGGGGTGGTTAGCTTTGGCAAGAAAGGGAAGTTAATTCTTCGTTATGTGGGTCCCTATGAAATCTCGCAAAATATTGGTAAGGTTTCATACGAGTTGAGGTTGCCTAGTGAATTGGATTTCGTTCGTCCGGTTTTCCATGTTTCCATGCTTAAGAAGTGTATTGGTGATACCGAGTCTATTCTTCCTATTGAGGGTCTTGGTGTAAAGGATAATCTCTCTTATGAGGAGGTTCCGGTTCAAATCCTTGATAGGCAAGTAAAGAAGTTAAGGTATTAGGAGGTGGCTTCAGTAAAGGTGTTATGGAAGAATCACTTAGTAGAGGGTGCGACATGGGAGGCCGAGGCCAACATGAAGTCCCGTTACCCTGATCTATTTGATAATTAAGGTTATTTATTCCTATTAATAATGAAAATAATGACTAAAACTGAAGTTTCGTGATTTTTGGTGAAGTTTTGCAAAATGCGCATTTTTGGTGTCATTACAGTGAAGTTACCGCGAAGTGTGCATATTGACTGAAAAATTTATAATTCTTCTTGTTTTGAGTTATGTTGTTAATTTTTATATGGTGAGTCTTTATGAAAAGATATGTAGCCAGTTGGTAAGATGATCTTTTGCATAATTGTCTCATGTATGGTTTGTTGAGCTCATGTAGGTTTTGTGAGAAGGAAATTCCTTATAATGTGATTTTGAGCCTTATGTGTGGTAATTGATAATTTTGAATTGGCTTGTGTAAATTTAATGATTGAATTTGTAACTAATGTTGTCATGTATTGTTTATTTGTTGGGCTGCTAGTCTTGAGTCTATTCCTTCCTTTCAAAGATATTAGTGTCATTCTGGGACGAATGTTCCTAAGGGGGGACAATGTAACACTTCGAAAGTCTAAGACGTTTTCTAGATACTAAAATGAGTTTAATAAGGCTTATACACTATTTTAAGGTATATTTTAATGAATATAAGTCATTTAGGAAGTTTAAAAATCAAAACGTCGAAGAATGTCCATGACGTCCGGAAACTAGTTCAATGAGGTACTAGTGTTTGTTAGCCTATTTGACTAGCTTTTATGAGTCAAAAATGATGAAAATGGGTGGAAGTCTGTCTAAAACGTATTATAGTTAGTTCATAGTCAAAACGTCGGGTCACGACTCCCTAAGGACCAACTAAGGGCCATTGAGGAGGACCCTTGCAAAAGTGACTAAAAGCTTTCAATAGACAGCATCACCAACGGATGCTACATGGGGCATCGATTGACTCCGTCGATGGAAACTTAACCAAATTCTTGAATGTCCTTCTTTGAAGAGTCTCTGAACTTAATGAGGGACAAATAGGACGGTTGGTTCTTGGCCCATCGACTGACAAGGGCATCGACGTGGACTTGTCTTTGAGACCACTGTTTTGCTGCACGTTTTAATTTAATTCATTTTATTAATCTGATTGATTAGGAGGTTAATTATTGGTTAGGGGAGGTCTATATAGGTTATTCAATGACCTTTGTAAATACCCTAAGCTATTTCGACTAACCTAAGCTCTCATAATTCCCAAACCCAAAACTCTCTTCTTTCTCTCTCCCGAAGAAAACCCAATTGAAGACCAACCTAGAGGTGGATTCAAGGGATGCAAAGGGTCAAGTTTCTCCATCAATCTTCATTAAACATTAATGTATGGGATTCCTTTCACCTTTGAGACTTGTTTGCTCAAAGGCTCCAATCAAAGTGATTTCAAAAGTTGAGTTTCAAGTGGGACTTTTCCAATCTAGAAATTGATCTTGTGAATTGATTTGTTTATAATTTTTTTGGATAGTATTAATATATTAACATATATTTTAATTAAATTATGTAATTTCTTGGTGGATTGGTCTAGTTTCTAGAAGATGACCTATTCCCCTTAACACTAGGTTATGATCTTGATATGAATTGTGTAATGTGGGTTTAATTGAATTGGTTATTGGTTGGATTACTATTAGATGGTGGTATTTTATAAATTATGAATAAATTAAGATGAATTATAGGCCTATGATGCTATTTCTTGAGTAATTGATCTATATTATGACTTTGATCTATGTCTCTTATCTTAAGCTATGAAATAGTGATTGATTGTGATGTAGTGATTCAATTAGCCTTGTTATCATGTTGGTTATTATTATTTGATGAAATTACACCCTTATTGGGTTGAGTTACGTTTTATGGTAAGACCTTGATGTTGAATTTTGAAGGAGACTTGGTAAGTCTTGTGATTTCAACTCCTTACTTCAATTATTGTTACTTGTGGTTAATTGATGTTGTTGTATTGAAGTATACCTTGTATTAGGATTGATAGGATTTGTATGATGTTGAATTTAAATGTCTTGACTATGGTGTGTGAGGTGTTGGCTAATATGTAAATGTTATATGGATGGTGATAATTTACCAATGTTCTTTATCATGAGATCATTATGCAAATGTTCTAACATCACCTATATGAATTGTAATAAAAGGACAATACTCATAAAATACTTATTGAGCTATGATGATGATTTTTATACAAGAGTTAGACCATAAAACCTAAATTAAGCTATGATCATTAATAAAGGTAGTAAAGACATTTCAGAAGGGACTCTAGCTTAGCACCGAGTGAACTATAGAGAGGAGTGTCCCTTTCCACATAGGGAAGGTAGGATCAGTAATGTACTCTAGAGATTGGAGACTCCAATTAATTTTGCATAAGGAGGGTCCCAACTATATATCCTAGTTATTGATCTATGTTACCCCATAAGAATACTAGCTAGTGGATCCACATAGTTGCGATGTTCAAGTTTTGGTACTACCTTGGCAAGTAGTCCTCCTTCTTTCAATGTATGGTTTCATGACACCGGATTCCACATTAGCTCATGTGGTCTATGTAGGTTAAGGAAACATGTTCCCAAAAGGTGAAATGATTTAAGGGAATGAACTCTAACTAAGATGACCTAAGGGGTTTAATCTAGTCTAGGTAGGGATATGGGACTCTACCTATACATTGTACTAGTTAGCCTTAAAGGAAGACTTAGGAGGATGTTCTTATGTATGTATATGCATATAAATGTAAATTATATGTACATGATGAATCTTACATGTTAATGACACTATGTGATGTTGATTACTATTATGAACATGTACTTGGTCTCTATTGCTAAACTATGATATTATGTACTCTTAATGTTATGTTATGCAAGTTTGGTCATTGGTTATGGTTCTTGCTAGGTTTACTTGATTAAGCAAAGTTATGGAGCTTTGCTTAGTCATTGCACAAGTGGACTTAAAGAGGGTCATGAGTAATGGTCTTGCATTGGTTATGTTGAAATGTACTTTTATTCATGCTTGTTAAAGTTAAAACTTGATTATAAAGTGGTTTTGATTATATATGCAAGAATGTTGATACGTTCATTGAGTTGACTGGGCATTATATTGTTGGTCTTGTGATGTATATGCCTATGACTTAATGAATATGTCCTATTGATTTGTATGGTCCTTTCGTATGTGCATAAATGGTTTCAAAGGAAATATCATGTTTTATCGAAATGTCCCTTTTTTGCATGAGTTCATGATATGTGTGCATATTGTCACATCCGGGTTTACCCCCCAAATGTAACCGGCATCGTCGTCCTTTTCAAGGAATAAGACTAGACTCTTAGTCTCATGTCATAACATTCATCAGTTGATAAATGCGGAAAAATTTAAAACTTTCATTATCACTACTTGGAGGTTTACATACACAAACACATAATATATATTCATATCGAGTATACATAGACCCTTCGTATAGGAAGGTTACATAGCCTTCTACTTTTATTGCACATATATATACGTAGAATATAGAAATAGCCTCAATGATTGTCTCATCTCATACCATCTAGACGATTATTACAATATAGGCATAGACCTTACATCAATCAAACAAGACCACATATAGGTCATACAAAAGTATAGTACTCAATTAAAGAGGAAAGAAATGACAGAGTCATTAGGCTCATAACAAGTCCATAAACTAGATGATGGAATTGCCCTCGGAAGTTGAGGACCTACCCCACTTTGATGAAAGGAAGATTCCAATCCCTCAACTAAGTCGCCTCCCAAACTCTTCAACCACTGGAACCTAAAATGTTAAGGAAAAAAGAAGAAAATGGGGTTAGTACTCCACATGTACTAAGTATAACATCTTATGCACATACACAAGAAAAACATGCAAAAAGGAACTTTTCAATCTTAACAAGCCATTTTAACCCTTTAGGGACCTAGTGCAAAGACAAGCAAGTGATATCAATCAACCAAACATGCTTACTTTATCAACAAGTAATACTTATCCCAACACTCTTGAAACCATGATTTACTACAACCCTATCATTAAGGAATAATATCACAAGAATGAATAAGAGTAAATCATATCATAATAAGCAAGACAATTACTCACAAGTCCTTATCAGGTCCAAAAGTGCAATGACAAAGCAAAGCCCCATAACCTTACTCAATCAAGTATCCTCAAAAGAAAACCTGATCAATGTCCATCTTTACATATCATGGCATTAAGGTTTACATTTCTTCATATATTAACTTTACAACCCAAGGCATATTCATAAGTGTACTAATCAACATATAGTTTCAACAGTGCGCCATGGTCATCATGTATAAATCATATATTATCATAACATAATCATATTTAAGAAACTCCTCCTAAGACTTCCTTCAAGGCTAACTAGTGCAAATGTTTAGGTATAGTCCAATACCCCTACCTAGAAAAACCTAGACCCCTTAGGTTATTCAAGTTAGAGTTCAAGTCCTTTTATTCGTTTTACCTTTTGGTAACATCTTGCCCTAATGTACATAGTCCACATGAGCTACTGTGGAATCCGGTCTCATAAAACCCTACACCAAAAGAAGGCGGACTACATTCCAAGATAGTACCAAACATGAAACATTGCAACTTTGTGGATCCACTAGCTAGTATTCCTAATGGGGAAACATAGTTCAAGAACTAGGAGATTTAGTTGGGACCCTCTTTATGCGCCATGAATTATAGTCTCCAATCTCAAGAGTAATCTAGTGTTCCTACCTTCCCTATGTGGGAAGGGACACTCCTCAATCTAGTTCACTCGGTGCTAAGCTAGAGTCCCTTGTTGAAATGTCTTCAAGCCTTCAATTATAAATCATAGCTTAGTTTAGGTCATAGGGTCTACCCCTTTGTATAATCATCATCATCAATAGCTCAATAAGAATTGTACGAGCATAAGTCCTTTAATCACAATTCATATAAGTGAGGTTATCACATTTGCATTTCATAGAATATCAAAGCACATTGATAGTTTTCACCATCCTTATATCACATACACCTTAATCAACCTCTAAACATAGTCAAGGCATTTCAATTCAACATCATACCACCCTATAATCCTAGTATAACGAATACTAAAATGTAATATCATGACTTAACAACAATTAATCTCAACTGGAAATAAAGATAGAGATTCTAAGACTTAACAAGTCTTCCTCATAGTCTACTATCAAGATCTTACAATAAACCCAATTTGGAGAGTAACATCATCACACAATCGTGATAACCAATAAGATAACAAGGCCAATTGCATCTCTATAACACAATTCAACTCTAGATCACAACATCAGACAAGATACATAGGTTAATTTCTTATTACAATTCATAGCCTAAATAACATGTCAAGAACTAGCATGATAGGACTATAATTCATCTTAATGTAATCATAATAAAACCATAGGATAGTAATCTAACCAATAACAAACTCAATTGAATGATCACAATACAATATAGGTCAAGATCACAACCTAGGGCTAGGGATGGAGGATCATATTCTTCAACTTAGACCAAGACATCAACAATTACTATAAACAAGTTAATTTACATGTTAATATACTCAATGTAACAAAAGGAATCATTAACAACTCAATTCATAACTTCAGTTTCGTAATTGAATGAAAACCATAAGAAAAATAAACTTTTGAAATCTATTTTGAAGGAACCCTTTGAGGAAAGAGTGTCTAAGGTTAATAGAACCCATACCTTAACGTTTGGCAACATTTTTATGGTGAATTCGTCCCTTTCCAGCCCCCAAACCCTAATCCTTGCTAGTCTTCAATGGTGAGTTCAAGTAGAGAGAGAAATAAGAGAGAAGGAAGAGAGTTTATTTGTGAGTTGTCTTTCGACTAATGAGGGTTGGGAGTATTTATATTGGGTCTTAAATCAACTTAATTAGACTCCCCTAACCCCTAATTAAACCATTTAACCCCCTAATTAATTAAATGAGACCAACATAAATTAGGCAGAAAACTTGACCCTCACATATGAAACCTCGATATACGGGCCATCTGTGAGTCGACAGTCCCTCACCCCTCCGTCCTGCACTCTGTTGATGAGTTTAGAGATTGTGCAGCCTTGGGGCTTCCATGCATTGGCTAAGTGTGGGACGACGGTGGCATCGATGCCCCGTCGATCCATATACGGACCGCCGCCTGCACCTCTGCACTCCATCGATGAGTTCAGAGGCTGTGCGGGTGAAGGGACCTTCTCAACCAGCCTAAGGGTGGGATGACGGTGGCATCTATGGCCGGTATATCCACACACGGTCCGTCTTCTGTGCCGTCGATGCACACTGCCAAGAAGTATTGCGTCAAACTACAAGGGTCCTCCCCAAGGGCCCTTGGTTTGTCCTTGGGGAGTCGTACCCAGACGTTTCAACCATGAAAAAACTCAAACATATATTATCTACCTTTCTACCACTTTTACCCTTCCGACTCCTTAAAGTTATTCAAATAGTTTTAGGCAAACTAACACCCCTTTGAACCAACTTCCCGGACGCCATGGATGTTTTTGGGCATTTTGGTTCATAAACCTCCTAAATGACCCATATTAATCAAAAATGGACTTAGAAACAGTACTTAGACCTTATGACACATATGTTAGGCTTTATGCCACGTCTTGAATTTTGAAGGTGTTACATTATCCCCCCCTTAGGAACATTTGTCCCCGAATGACACCAAAATTCTTTTGAAGGAAGGAATAGACTCAAGACTAGAATCCCAACCAATAAATAATATCAAATAACATAAATCATATCATTTCAACAAGGAAAATATCAAAACTCACATTACCACACATAATGCTCAAAACACTTCATCATGAGGCATTTCCTTCTCACAACACTTATGAGCTCAGCATACATTACATGAGTCAAATACCACAAAGTTCAACTTAATAACATACTACATATTATTTCATAAAGACTCACCATACCAAAATGCACAACATAACTCAAAACAGCAAAAAGCAAAATTTCAAGTTTTTAAGAGAAATGCTATAGTAACTTCACTGTAAGTTTTTCAAAAATGCATAATGTGAAAAACTTCACACAAAAATCAAGAAACCATAACTTCTAGTCATATTTATATTATTAAAAAGAATGACTAACCTTAAATTTTAACAATATGAGGGTAACGGGACTTGATGTCGGCCTCGGCCTCCCATGTTGCACCCTCAACTAGATGTTTTTTCCATAACACCTTTACGGAAACCACTTCTTTAGTCCTGAACTTCTTCACTTGCCTATCAAGAATTTCAACCAAAAATTCCTCATAAGAGAGGTTATCCTTGACACCAAGACCCTCAATAGGAAGAATGGACTTGGGATCACCGATATACTTTTTCAACATAGAAACATGAAAAATCGGATGAATCGAAGCCAATTCACTAGAAAGTTTCAATTCATAGGCAACTTTACCAACCCTTTGCAAGATTTTATAGGAATCCACAAACGAGGACTCAATTTCCGTTTCTTGCCTAATATAATTGCCCCTTTCATGGGTGAGATTTTCAAATACACCTTATCACCTTCAAACTCCAAATCCCTTCTCCTATAATCAACATAAGACTTTTGTCGACTATAGGCTGTTTGCAACCGATTCCTTATGATATGAACCTTTTTGAAAGTCTTATAAATCAACTCGGGACCAAGAAGCGATGACTCACCCACTTAAAACCATCCAATAGGAGACCTACACCACCTACCATACAAGGCTTCATAGGGAGCCATCGAAATGGATGAATGAAAACTATTATTATAGGCAAACTTCACCAAAGCTAAATGTTTATCCCAATTCCCTGTAATATCAATATTGCATGCCCTAAGAATATCTTCAAGTGTTTGTATCATACGCTCGGCTTGACCATCCGTTTGGGGATGAAAAATAGTGGTCAACTTCACCGTAGTACCCAATCCTTTTTTGAACGACCTCCAAAATCTAGTTGTGAATTGTGAGACCCGATCCAATAAGATGGATAATGGAATGCCATGGCGGCACAAAATCTCATCTAGGAAGATTCTTGCATAATCCTCCGCCAAATATGTATACTTGACGGGAATAAAGTGAGCAGACTTAGTCAATCGATCCACAAATACCCATATGGAATCATATGATATTTGAGTCCGAGGTAAACCTACTAGATAGTCCATATTGATGTCTTCCCACTTACAAGTAGGAATTTGGATCTCTTCTAGTAAGCCACCCGACTTTTGGTGTTCGGCCTTTATTTGGATCTCTTCTAGAAAGCCACCCGACTTTTATCGGCCTTTACTTGTTGGCAATTCGGACAATTAGCGACAAACTCCGCTATGTCCCTTTTTATACCTTCCCACCAATATATCTCCCTTAGGTAATGGTACATTTTTGTCAAACTCGGGTGAATTGCAGGACCCATGTTCTTCTTCTAGGATCCGATCCCTCAACCCATCTACATCGGGAACACATAATCTCCCTTGGTACCTTAAAACACCATCCCCCCAAGGAGAATGAGTTATTCAAATTGCTGATAACCGATTCGTTAAACATTATTAAGGCTAGATCAAGGTGTTGTTTGAACTTAACCTTAACCACCCAAGATGACTCAGAGTTATGATTAACTATACCACCCCCATTCAGAGAACCTTCCAACATCACCCCCAACCTAGAAAACCTATGTAATTCCCTTGCTAGATCCTTCTCGGCTTCCTCTAAATGGGTTACACTACCAATAGTAATACGACTTAGGGCATCCGCAACTATATTATCCTTGTCGGGGTGATAAAGGACACTCATATTATAATCATTCAATAACTCTAGCAACCTTATTCGTCGGATATTCAACTCCTTTTGGGTAAACACATATTGGAGACTCTTATGATTGGTAAATACATCAACATGAACCCTATATAAGTAGCGCCTCCAAACTTTCAAAGCAAACACCACGACCGCTAACTCAAGATCATTAGTCGGATAGTTTCTCTCATGTAACTTAAGTTTCCTATAGGAATAGGCTATCACTTTCCCATTTTGCATAATCATACCCCACAAACCCACTCGGGATGCGTCACAATACACTACAAAACCCTTTGTGCCCTCCGATAAGGTAAACACCGGAGCGGAAGTAAGCCTATGTTTCAAAAATTGGAAACTTTTCTCACATGCCTCCGACCACTCAAACTTCTTTTTCTTTTGGGTCAAATTAGTCAAAGGAGAATCAATAGACGCAAAACCATCTACGAACCTCCGATAATTACCCGATAGACCTAAGAAACTCCTAACTTGGTTGCAGTCAATGGTATAGGCCAATTTTTCACCGCTCCCGTTTTCCTTGCGTCTACCTCAACTCCCTCACTAGAGATAATATGCCCAAGAAAATGTCAGCGACCTCAACAAAAACTCACACTTACTATATTTGGCATACAATTGATGTTCTTTAAGGGTTTGCAATACCACCCTCAAATGACTCATATGATCACCCTCAATCTTCGAATATACCAAGTTATCGTTAATGAAGATAATGAGAAATGAATCTAGGTAATTTTGAAACACTATTCATTAGGTCCATAAATGCCTCCGGAGCATTAGTTAGACCGAAAGACATGACCAAGAACTCATAGTTCCCATGCCAAGTAAGAAAGTCCGTCTTTGGTACATCCTCATCCCTCACCCTAAGTTGGTGATACCCCGATCTCAAGTCAATTTTTGAAAAGTAACTCGACCCTTGGAGTTGATCAAGCAAGTCGTCAATCAGAGGGAAAGGGTACTTATTCTTAATGGTAACCTTGTTGAGTTGGTAGTAATCAATACACATTCTCAAGGACCCATCTTTCTTCTTCACAAACAAAACCGGAGCACCCCACGGAGAAATACTAGGCCTTATAATACCCTTATATAGTAAATCCTTGAGTTGAGCCTTCAACTCCTTCAACTTGGCCAAAGCCATCCGATAAGTAGGAATTGATATGGGATTTGTATTCAGTAGCAAATCAATACCAAAGTCAATTTCCCGTTCGGGAGGAATACCGGGAAGTTCATTACGGAAGACCTCTGAAAACTCACTCACTACAGTTACCGACTCAATGGGAGGAACTTCAGAGTCTAGATCTTGGACTCTATTAACATTATATCGACAACCTTTTGAGATCATTTTTCATGCTTTTAGATAGGAAATAATATGACCTCTAGCAATAGAATTTCCCCCCTTCAACTCAACAACAGGTTCATTTGGGAATTTAAGCCTCACCACTCTTGTCCTACAATCAATAGATGCAAAACATGCATGCAACCAATCCATACCCAATATAACATCAAAGACAAGCATATCGAGTTCTACTAGATAAACATCCGAGACTCTATTGGGCAACATTATTGGACATTTTCTATACACCCTTTTTGCAACAACCAACTCACCCACCGGAGTAGACACTATAAAAGGTTCATGCAAAATATCGGGTAAAATATCAAAATTTTTACCTACTATAGATGTAAAAAATTATAAAGTATCGCCGAGATCAAGTAAGGCATATACATCAAGAGAAAAAACTTTGAACATATCGGTCACCACATTGGGAGAAGTCTCTTGCTCACCCCTAGAGCAGAGAGCATAGAAGCGGTTCTTTTTTGGAGCATCACTAGAACTACTTGCTTGAGCTTGACCACTACCCTTGTCTTGACTCTTAAATATTGGACAATCTCACATATTGTTTTCACTCATGCCACAACTAAAACAATTATCCGTCCCCTTAAGGCATTCAGCATAGTGTTTTTTACCACAGTTTCCATAAGTTGGCTTCTCATTTGGTGAATTATTACCTTTTCCCTTATTGGATGTAGGGTTAGACACCCTATCACCACTACCTTTTTGGAACTTGAGAGGGACTTGATTAGAAACCCGCTTCTTAAATCTAGGCTTATCTTGTATTTCAAGCCTATTGTTCGAAGATTCTCCATCATATGACCTTGATCTTTTAGCATCTCTACTTTTTCGCTTAGCCCTTGACTCTTGAACCCATCTTGCATGCACCATGAGGCAGGAAATATTCATGTTGCCACATAGCATGGCCGATTGGCACTCCTCCTGTAAGTCCTCCAACACCTCCGTCAAAAAACGACTTATTTGGTCTATTGATCCGGGACCAAAGAAGGAGCACATTTGGACAACTTAATGAATTCCAAAGAGTACTCATGGACACTCCTTCCTCCTTCGCGAAGATTGATAAACTCCACCACTTTTTCCTCCCTCATCTCCCTTGGGAAGAACAGATCTAGAAAAGTTTCCTTAAAGATCTCCAAAGTCACCGGACCACCCATCAATGGCCTTTTATCCCTCCATTGCACATACCAAGTTTGAGCCACATCTTTGAGTTGGTATATGGCCAACTCGGAATTCTTACTTTAAGACACCCCATAGCATATAGTATCTCGTAGACCTCATCGATGAATTCCTTGGGGTCTTCCTCAACCTTAGACCCGTAGAAGATAAGAGGGTTCATTCGTGTGAAGTCCCTTAGACATGAAGCCGTGGTAGAAACTTGTTGATGAGCTCGAGGAGCAATCTCCTTATTGGCTTGGGCCATCATAGCTAGGGCTTAAACCATTGCGACTTATTCTTGAGTAGTAATTGATTGGTCCATTTGAGCAAGAATAGATCTCATTTCACCCTCCGTCGTAGGTGGAGGTTAGCCGCGGCTTCATCAACAGTAGCATATTCCTCAAGAGGAGGAACTTGGTCACCATGGGAAGGATCTCCCGCATTAGAAACTTCCTCTTCAAGTCTCCAAGCCGTATTCCTTCAAGTGTTCATGCTTCCTATAATAACAACAATAGGATTAGATGCAAAAGCACACCATAAGTATACTCTATTGGCACGACGTAAGATTTCCAAGAAAGAGAGCGATTCCTAAGCATCATATAGGTTCCTACTCATAGGTGTGGCACTCTTCAGCATTATGAATACAAACCTACATAGACGTGGTAGAGAGAGAGACATAACTCAACTACATCAAACCTTATCCTCTGATACCAAGTTTGTCACATCCGAGTTTAACCCCTTAAATGTAAACGGCGTCATCATCCTTTTCAAGGACTAAGACTAGCCTCTTAGTCTCATGTCATTACATTCATATGTTGAAAATGCGGAAAAACTTAAAACTTTCACTATCACTACTTGGAGGTTTACATAGACCTTTACAAATACATAATATATATTAATATCGAGTATACATAGACCCTTCGTATAGGAAGGTTACATCGCCTTCTACTTTTATTGCACATACATATACGTAAAATATAGAAATAGTCTCAACGATTGCCTCATCTCATACCGTCTAAACAATTATCACAATATGGGCATAGCCCTTACATCAATCCAACAAGACCACATATATGTCATACAAAAGGATAGTACTCAATAAAAAAGGAAAGAAATGAAAGATTCATTAAGCTCATAACAAGTCCGTAAGCTAGATGATGGCATTACCCTCGGAAGTTGAGGACCTACCCCACTTGGATGAAAGGAAGAATCCAAGCCCTCTACAAAGTCACCTCCCAAACTCTCCAACGACCGGAACCTACAATATTTGGGAAAAGGGAAGAAAATGGGGTTGGTACTCCTCATATACTAAGTATGACATCTTATGCACATACACAAACAAAACATGCAAAAAGGAACTTTTTCAGTCGAAACATGCCATTTTACCCCTTTAGGGACCTAGAGCAAGCCAAGCAAGTCATATCAATCAACCAATCATGCTTACTATCTCAAAAAGTAATACTTATCCCAACATACTTGAAACCATGATTTACTACAACCCTATCATTAAGGAATAATATAACAAGAATGAATAAGAGTCAATCATATCATAATAAGCAAGACAACTACTCACAAGTCCATATCAAGTCATCAATTTCAATGACCAAGAAAAGCCCCATAACCTTACTCAATCAAGTATCCTCAACAAGAAACATCACCAATGTCAAACTTGACATAAATGGCATTTAGGTTTACATTTTCATCATATATTAACATTACAACCCAAGGCATATTGATAAATCAACTAATCAACATATAGTATAAACAATGTGTCATGATCATCATGTATAATCATATATTATCATCACATAAACATATATAATAACCTCCTCCTAAGAATCCCTTCAAGTCTAACTAGTACTAATGCTTAGGTAGAGTCTCATACCCATACCTAGACCAAGCTAGACCGCTTAGTTATCCAAGTTAGAGTTCAAGTCCTTTAATTCGTTTAACCTTTTGGAAACATCTTGCCCTTACCTACATAGACCACATGAGCTAGTGTCGAATCTTGTGTCATAAAACCCTACACCGAAAGAAGGCGGACTACTTGATAAGGTAGTACCAAACAAGAAACATAGCAACTACGTGGATCCACTAGCTTGTATTCCTATGAGGGAAACATTGTTCAAGAACTAGGAGATTTAGTTGGGACCCTCTTAATGCGCCATGCATTATAGTCTCCAATATCAAGAGTAATGTAGTGTTCCTACCTTCCCTATGTGGGAAGGGACACTCCTCATTCTAGTTCACACGGTGCTAAGCTAGAGACCCTTTTTGAAATGTCTTTAAGCCTTTAATTATCAATCATAGATTAGTTTAGGTCATAGGGTCTACCTCTTGTATAATAATCATCATCAATAGTTCAATAAGAATTGTATGAGCTTAAGTCCTTTCATCACAATTCATATAAGTGAGGTTATCACATTAGCATTTCATAGCATATCAAAGCACATTGATAGTTTGCACATCATAGTCAAGACATTTAAATTCAACATCATAACACCCTATAATCCTTGTATAAGGCATACTACAATGTAATATCATGACTTAACAACATTAATCACAATTGGAAATAAAGATAGAGATTCTAAGAGTTGCCAAGTCTTCCTCATAGTCTACTCTCAAGGTCTTACTATCAACCCATAAATCAACCCAATTTGGGGAGTAAAATCATCACACAATCTTGATAACCAATAAGATAAAAACTCCAATTGCATCTTTTTAACAAAATTCAACTCTAGATCACAACATAAGACAAGATACATATGCTAATTTCTCATTCCAATTCATAACCTAAATCACTTCTCAAGAAATAGCATGATATTCCTATAATTCATCTTAATTTAATCATAATAACACCATAGGATAGTAATCTAATCAATAACAGACTCAATTGAATGATCACAATACAATATAGGTCAAGATCACAACCAAGGGTTAGGGATGGAGGATCCTATTCTTCAATTTATAACAAACCATCAACAATAACTATAAACAAGTTAAATAACATGTTAATATACTCAATATAACCTAAAGTAATCATTAACAACTCAATTCATAACTTTAGTTTTGTTATTGAATGAAACACACAAAAAAGCTCAACTTTTGAAATTTATTTTGAAGGAACCCTTTGAGGCAAGAGTCTCAAAGGTGAATAGAACACATACCTTACCGTTTGGCAACGATTTTACGGTGAATTCGTCCCTTTCCAGCCCCCAAACCCTACTCCTTGCTAGTCTTTCAATGGTGAGTTCAAGTAGATAGAGAAATAAGAGAAAAAGAAGATTGTTTATTTGTGAGTTGTGTTTAGATTAATGAGGGTAGGGAGTATTTATATTGGGTATTAAAAAAATTTAATTAGACTCCCTGAACCCCTAATTAAACAACCTAATTCCCTAAATAATTAAATGAGACTAACTGAAATTAGGCAGAAAACTAGAACCTCACATACGAAATCCTGATCGATGGGCTATCTTTGAGTTGATAGTCCCTCACCCCTCCGTCCTGCACTCCGTCGATGAGATCAGAGATTGTTCAAGAGAGGGTCTTCCATGCATTGGCTAAGTGTGGCATGACGGTGGCATCGACGCCACCTTGATCCACACACGGGCCACAACCTACACCTCTGCACTCCGTCGAGGAGTTTAGAGGTTGTACAGGTGAACGGACCTTCTAAACCATCCTATGTGTGGGACGACGGTGGAATCAACACGCTGTCAATCCACACACGGGCCGTCTTCTGTCCCGTCGATGCACACTGCCAAGAAGTGTTGCATCAAATTACAAAGGTCTTCCTCAAGGGACCTTGGTTTCTCTTTGGGGAGTCGTACCCGGACGTTTCAATCATGAAATAACTCAAAAACCTATTATGTACCTTCCCACCACTTTTTGTACCCTTCTGACTCCTAAAAGTTAGTCAAATAGGCTAAGGCACACTAACACCCCTTTAAACCAACTTCCCGGACGCCATGGACGTTCTTGGGCGTTTTTGAGATGAGATGTCTATTTGAAACTATATTACATTCTATGTATCTATGTGCAATAATAGTAGAAGACTAAGTAATCTTCATATACGAAGGTTCTATATATATACTCGCTATAACTATACTATGTGTATGTAGAGGTCTATCTATGCAAACCTCAATGTAGAAGAAATGAAATTTTTTTAAATTTCAGCTAATTTTGACCGATGAATGTAATGATGTAAGATAAGATGGTAGTCTTAGTCCTCAAAAGGACGAAGACACCGGTTACGTCTAGGGGAAGCTCCCAGATGTGACATGAGCCTTAACGTTCCAACAGGAAAACACCTATTCAAATATATGGGGAGATAAATTTCAAGGATCTAACCTAATGTCATTCTTTAATTTAGCCTACTAGTTTCTGGAGGATTACAATATTTTCCCATTAGGGACATTCATCCTCGAATGAAGATCTAGACACTTTTTGATATAAAAGACTGAAACTAGCACCCAACATGAATGAAACATCAACATAATGCACAACTCCAAAGGAGGAAACTTCAACTCCATCTTATACATAGTCCATGTAAAACAAGAGAGTATGAACTACATGTAACAACCCATAATGCATGAAATTCATTATTTCACATATTCATAAGAGGAACTACCTTCAAAAACTAAATTATGATCAACACAATATCATGGAGCAAATATGCAATTTTTCTCAAAAGAATAGTAAAGCATGTTCGTCAACTCATTTCATAATGTCCATTAGGCAGCTCATACTAAATGCACAAAAACATGAAGAAGATAAATCATGTAAACTCATTTTCATACTAAACATGAATTTCTTAAGAACATCTACAATATAAGGAAATCATGCAAATATACATAATTCACACTTGACCTCCGAAAAAGGAAACTCTATAGAAACTATCATATAAGGAAATAATGTAAATATACATAATTCACACATGACCTCCAAAAAAAGGGAACTCTAGAGAAACTACTTACTTAAACCATTAAAAGGAGAATAAGGAAAAATGTGCAGCTATAGGGACATCATATCAGCCTCGGCTTCCAAAATAGCACTCTCAACTAGGTGATTCCTCCGTAAGACCTTAAGTAAGATAGTTCCTTGGTCCTCGATCTCTTGAATTTTTTGTGTAATATTTGTACTGAAACATATTCATATGAAAGGTTTTTGTCAACTTCCAACCCATCTAACAGAGAACAGTGCAAAGTATCTACGATACATTTTTTAAGAGTAGAAAAATAAAATATTGGGTTAACAGGGGCCAAATTATTTGGCAAATCCAATTCATAGGTGAAAGACCCCGAAAATGACTTAGGTAAAGCTAGACCTTAATAAGTTTTTCATTATGGTATAAGGTCCTAAATGTTTTATAATGTGAGTTTGAGGCAGTGACTAAGAGTTTAAGTGCATTGGAAGTCAAACATCAAGGGACGACTAATATGTTCGACGATGTAAGACCCCGAAAATGACCTAGGTTACCTAGATCCTAACATGTTGTTAATGATGTTGTAAGGTCCTAAATATGTCTAATATATGGTTTATAGGCATTACCTAAAGTTTTAGAGGTGTTGGAAATCAAACGTCAAGGGACGACCAAGACGTTCGATGACTAAGTCATCTAAAGTCTAACATGTGGTTATATGTGTTTATGTGTGTTTCATTGTGTTTTAAGGTTCTTAATTTAGTTTATATGGAATATATAGACATTATTTAATGTTTTGTGAAGTTTGCATGTCAAACGACCAAGAACATCCAAGGTGTTCGAAAGATAAGCCTTGAGTCAACCTTGTACGTCTAGGCGAGTTCCATTGAGTATTACGTGTTTGTTTTGGATGAAATTCATTTTAGAGGTGTTAAATTATATACGATAGTATTTTTTTTGTAAACGACCGGGAAATTATCCCCAAGGACCATCTAAGGGTCCTTGAGGAAGGACCCAAAACTGTTGGCATGGCATTCCCAGGCAGACCCCAAACGCCGGAGCAGTAGACGGCCAGTCGTGGCTGTGACTCCCCGTCAAAGGGTGTCATCGATGTGGAATTAACCATGGGAGGGAAAAGAATCTTGGCCATCCTCTTTAGCCAACGACGGAGGGCTGTGACGGCTCGTCATGGGCAGGAGTCGCACGCCACTGTTGTCCTGCGCAGGCTGCTGCGAAGTGAAGGGGTGAATTTGTAAATTCACCCCACTTCTAAATTAAGTCATGGACGGTTTATTAAGGGTCTTTTGGGTATTTCAATAAATATACAAAGGGTAATCACATGGAAGACCTCATTGTTCAAGATCATAAACCCAAAACTGTTCGAAAATATTTTAAAACCTCCATTGAAGTCCAACTTGAAGAGGCAGCTTTGTGAGGGGTTTTTGTGTCGAAATTCTTCATCAAAGTGAAGAATTATCATTATTGAGGTATGGCTTTTGATCCTTGAAACTCTTTTCATCAAGGAGCCCAATCCTCAATATGTTTTTCAAAGTTTTCTAAAGTGAATTGTTCAATTTCATGATTCAACCATGGGTTCTTGCATTAATGATTTATAAACATTGAATTAAGATATAATTGATATTGTATTGATTATTTATATCTAATTTACCTATGAACCCATGTAAATTGATGAACCCTAGTTTTTGACTATAATATGGGTTACTTGATATTAAGCTAATATTGTTGAATTGTTATGTAGTTTCTTATGGGCTTTCTAACTATATAAGAATTGTATTCAATTGTTATCTAATCGATCCTATATTGTTAACCATAGATTTAATTGATAGAGATATCATTGGATTTTATGATTATTGCTTGAATTGTTGGTTATGGCCATGGGTAAGGGCCTTGTGATGTTGAATAGGACGATTTAGCATTGAATTGAAGTGTGAATAAGGGAATGAAGGTATGCTGCCCGGATTTATTTAATTTTTTATTAATAATACTTCGATTATATTGTGATTGGTATGGTCTACTTATGGTGGCGGTGTTATGTGTTTTACTTGCAAATGACGTGGCCTTTTCGGCGTTACTTTATGCGATATGATGAGTATGGCCTTATTTGCAACTACTTGAAGTTATGTGGCTATTTGTGTATTTTGATTATGTGAAGCCTGATGTCATCTATCTACATATGAAGTTATATAGTCTTATATGTATTCTTCTACTTATGATTCCTTAAGTGATCATGTTAGACTATGACTTTGACATTATGATTATAGTGTTAGGTTAAGTCTTGGTTATTCCTATTTGACTTTATGAGTCTATGTGGAGTATATTAATGATGTAAAGATGATATAGGATGAGTTGAAGATGTTAGGTTGTTTTAGAGTTGTTTCTAGAATGACTTGTATTAAGTGTTAAAAGTGAAGTATGTGATGTCTTGTATTGATTGACTTGCATATCTTGCTTGATGTATATAAGATTATAAATATGCGATGTCTTGATTTAGAGTATTAGAGATCTTATTCTTCAATTTTAGAATGATATGTGACTTCGAATAATGATATGAGAGTCTGTTATGTGCAAACCTTGACTTAAGGGTAAGGTTAAGAATGATTGAAGTGTAAGCCATAATGGTATCCTTCCAAGTAAAGGAATGATGGACTTAAGGTTAGTTGGCTTGAACAAAATCACATTAATCTTTTGGAAAGTTATCATGAGCTTCTTGTCGCCATTGTGTGGTAGCCCTAGTGGACCTTCCTTGGTAGGGTAAATGTGATTGGGTAATGAACTAGTTATGGAAACCTTTTATGTGAACCTAATGTATGAATTACCTATGAGACGAAGTCTAGAACCGAGTGAGTATGGTAAGGGAAAGTAGTTCCAGTGAAGTATGAGACTAGAATACAAAGAAGCCCTTGATATTCCTTAACCATGTGCTTACATGGGATGTGTCCAAGTTCTACCATTGGCAAGTAGAACAACCTCATCAGAGTAGTATAGAACTCCAAATCCCATGTCTTGATATCATGGTCTATTTCGTTTATTGCCTATTATCATCATATGGAATACCTAATAGCATTTGAGGAGTTTATGGAGTTGAGGTCGTGGTATGGAACGGGATCTAGATATTGCACAATAGACTTTGAAGGTGTTATGTGGAGTTCCTAGTTCTTGTCTAAGACCATTATTTGAATGTCGTTTATCTAATGTATGAGTCTTAATGAACTAATGAACTAATGACTTATGTCAAGGAGTATGCAAATAAATAAGTTCCTAATCTAAAGTGACTTAAGGATTCCTTAGCTAATGTGTGGAGAAGACATAACAGATGATCTCTTTATGTCTTATCTTTGGAAGTCTTGATTATGACTCTAGTTAGGGAAGTTGGTTGATTTTGTGGACATGATCTAAGCCTTAGGTAGTTTAAGGACTATTTAGGTAATCTTGCCGAGGTCACTATGGACGTTATCTTCTTTATTTACTTGTAGGTCTTTTGATAGACTTTGGGAAGAGAATGTCATATCATGTATGTGTTGGTGATTTATGTGAGCATGATTCTATCTCAGGGAGTCTATTGGATCTCTTAAGTGTGTGTGTAAGGGATTGTATGGGCGGTCGCTTCACAACTCACTCAAGTGAGACTTAAAGTTCACCTTTGGTAGAAAAATCTTACCTTGATGTTTATGATTGCTTTTAAGTATGTAAGTGAATAATTAAAGGTAATCTTAAGGGTCATTTAGGAACATCTAGACAGGGTGTATGGGCGGTCTCTCTTTGTATGACTTAAGTAAATCTTAGGATGACTTTAAGTGAAAAAATTACATGCTAGAAGTATCTTATGTGTTTCTAAATTGATTTATGATGTTATTATGATTATAATATGATTTCAAATGAAAAGATTCATATTTCCAATAAAGTCCGTTTTCATGATTTTTATGCATAAGCCATACTTAGTACATGTGGTTGTACTTATTCCATGCTCTTATCTATATAGTTCTTGGTAGGTGAGGAGCTTTGAGAAGTGAAGAGTTGGACTTAAAAGATCGTTCAAGAGATGTTGAAGTATGTCCTCACTTGACTCGAGGGCATATATATGTCTTTTATGTTTCGTTCAAAGTATTGTAATAGACTAAATATTTCTATATTCGTATTTTGAAGTATGGGCCGTGTCGCAAGTATTCTTGTGTCTTAAGATGATGAGATTGAGACAATATTTCCTATTTCTTTTATATGAAAGAGATTTTGTAGACTATATTATTTTTTGTGAAAAGTTTTTATTCCGCACTACTTTTCACTATGTATATGCAATGAATGATATGAAAGGCTTGTCTAAGAACTCCGAGAGTTCAACGACGCCGTGCCACAATCCAAGATTGTTCCCTAACTTCTAGGGTATGGTTTCGGGTTGTGACAAAGTTTGGTATCAGAGCATAGGATGGTAAAAGTAGTATTAGGAATCAAGAAGTCTCATCAAGTCACGTCAAGTAGAGTCTTGACCATCAGTGTGAGTCGCGACACATCCATGAGTAAGAGGCTATAAGACGATAGAGTTTCCCTTCTTTTCTACTCCTATGTCGTGCGATAGAGTAAATTTGATGATTATTTTTCTTATCAGTTTCCTTATGTTTTCTAGGAGATGAATACTAGAAGGATGGCCGCTAGAAGGTTGGAAGAGGAGAGGGTGAATGAGGAGGTTCCCTCAAGTTGAGCAAGTTCCTCAAGGTGGGCAAGCAGTTAAAGGTGCTCAAGATGCCCAAGTTCCTCCCCGAGGTGATCCTATTCCTAATGTGGAAGGAAGTATTGAGGTTCCGGAGATGTCTAATAGGGAGAATAGAGAGGCTTTGATTGCTATAGCCTGAGCCGTGACTATGCAACCTAATTTGAATATGATGCTTTGGGTTGTAGAGAGCACTATGACATCTAGGTTGAGAGATTTTGTGAGGATGAATCCTCCTATCTTTCTTGGCTCTAAGGTAAATGAGGATCCCCAAGAGTTTCTTGATGGGTATACAAAGTTTTGAGTGCTATGGGGGTTACATCTAGGGTGAAGGTGTAGTGGGCTTCGTACTAATTGAGGGATGTTTCTCAAATTTGGTACACTTAATGGACGGATAATAGGCCGGAAGGATCGGATCCTATTGAACGGAAAGAATATATGGAAGCTTTTCTTGGTATGTACTTTTACCGAGAGAGGAGAGAAATTAAGGTGGAGGAGTTCATCAATCTCATGCAAGGCAATATGAGTGTTGCGGAGTACTCTTTTAAATTTTCAACTTTGTCTAGGTATGCCCCTTCTCTTGTGTCCAATCCAATAGATGAAATTACTCATTTTGTGACGGGGGTAGCCGATTTACTGGTGGAAGAGTGCGATACCGCTATGTTGCATGATGATATGACCCTAGCTAGACTTATGGTTTATGGACAATCAATTGAAGAACCTAACTTAGGAGGATGGATAGAAGTTTGAAAAGGAGTGGTGCTAGTGATCAACAGCAAACTAGGTTTAAGATGAAGGTTCAATCTCAAGGAGAATCTAGGAGTGCTAAGTTCAAGGTTGGAAAGGAGGTGGTTCCAAGGATGGCAAGCCTATTGTGCAAATAGTGGAAAGAAACATTGTGGTGAGTGTCTATTGGGTACCGGGAGTTGCTTTAGTTGTGGTTAACTTGGGCACAAAATGAGATATTGTACTATAATTGCTTCTAGAGGAAGAGAGGGTAAGCAAGTTGCTCCTAGTGTTCCAAAGGATGATTCTTCGACTAAGAGGCATTTCTATGCACTCCGTTCTAGAGTGGAGAATCCGGATGAGAAGGAGAGTGATGATAATGTTGGTAAGTTCTCTTTTTTTTTTTTTTTAAGATATGAGTTCCTTCTAAGTGGGGGAGTATGGTTTGTAGATGTGATAGAAGTCCTTGAAAATGTTGCTTGTGCATGATAATTAGGAGTTTGGTAGATATTGAATTTCATTAAATTCTCGCATTGTGTGTTCTATGAAGCCATGATTATGTTGTAAGATGTGTTTATATAATTTTATTTTGCATATTAGCATGTTTATATCATGAATTGCTTAAAAATGTGAATTTTTGAAAAAATGCTTTAAAAAAAAGTCATTGTTTCCTTAAAAACTTCATGCTGCCATATTTTTGAGAAAATGACTAATTGATTCGTTTGCCTAAAAATATTATAATGTTGTTAGAAATAATGTATATGAGTATTATATTGAATATAAAATGAGTTTTTACTATTTGGAATGAAGAATGTGAATTTTGTTGTATAATGAGTTATAGAATTGTTATCTAGTTCTCGTTGAGTTTTGAGTCTCTTGACTATGTGAAATTGATGTTTTGTTATTGGAAAGGTGTTTTATGGTTTGGTTATGTGCTTCTAGTTGAGTCTCTAATCTTGGAACTGTTCGGAGAGTGGCAAGTGTCATTCGAGGACGAATGTTGTCCAAGTGGGGGAGATTGTAAGACCCCGAAAAATGACCTAGGTTAACTAGATCCTAACATGTTGGTATTGATGTTCTAAGGTCCTAATTATGTAGCAGTACCTAAAGTATTAGAGGTGTTGGAAGTCAAACGTCAAGGGACGACAAAGACGTTCGACGACTAAGTCACCTAAATGTCTCAAATGTGGTTCTATGTGTTTATGCGTTTTTCATGGTTTTTTAAGGTTCTTAATTGAGTTAATATAGCATGTATATGCACTGGTTAAAGGTTCGTGAAGCTTGGAGGTCAAATGACCATTAACGTCCAAGGTGTTCGAAAGATATGCCTTGAGACTACCTTGTACGTCTAGGCGAGTTTCATTGATTTTTACGTGTTCCTTTTGGATGAAATTAATGCGAGAGGTGTTAATCTTTTAGACGATCGTATTTGGGTTGGAAACGTCTGGGAAATTATCCCCAAGGACCATCTAAGGGTCCTTGAGGAAGGACCCAAAACTGTTGGCATGTCAGTCCGAGGAAGACCCCAAACGACGGAGCAGTCGATGGCCGGTCGTGGATTTGACGCCCCATAAAAGGGTGTAATCGATGGGGACTTAACCATGGGAGGGAAAGGAAGCTTGGCCAGCAACTGTAGCCAACTACGGAGGGATTTGACGCCCCGTCATGGCTGTGACGGCCCGTCAAGGGCAAGGCATCGCACGCCACTGCTGTCCTACGCAGGCTGCTGCCAAATCAAGGGGTGAATTGATACGCTAAAATTCACTTCTCAAAATGAAGTAAAAGCGTTAGTATCAAGTAAAGAACCCAACTAGTGAGGTTGGGATCGTTCCCACGAGGAAAATGATTTAGACTTAACTTTATTCTATTCTTACTTCTATTTAGTCAATTATTATCCGAAAACAAATAACAAAAAGGGGGTTTTGATTAATGAATGAAATTAGATAAATTAAAGTAAACAAGTGACAGGTTCAAGTATTGGAGTTTTAATCAAGTAATGAGAGTAACTAGAGCGTAAGTGTTCTCCACATGCTCCTAACTCGGTAATTCTAGCTATAACAATCCTTTCGTAGTATCTTGCATGCAAAGTGATAAGTTAGGTATCTCAAAATCCTTGGACCGATATCTAGAGAATTTCACTCCGCACCTTGGTCCGGTTACGTGTGTTGATTTACTAAACCTTATCTTTACCTCATATTAGCATCATACTCGATATTTAAGTAAGTTGTTACCTCTTACCAACCGACACTAGCCTATTAGATAGTATACACTAAATCTATGTTGATAATTCTTTTCCTATTATCTACCTCCTTGGTCCGGCAAGTAGCAATAAGGTGAGTTGAAACGTTGGCCACCGTTAAAAAGACTTCTAAGCGAAAGAATTATCAATACATGCAAGACACTATTCTAGAATTGTTATTTTAGCTAGGTTTTACCTTGTTATTTGCCCATGGTTCCCACAACCCTAGTTATGGAGTTTAGTTACCCATGCTAATAACCACACAATTCATATTGATAATATAAGAATTCATGCACTTACTTTGATGAGAATGGACAAAATGCAGAAATTTACTTCAATAAATCTTAAAACTCAAATGATCGATCCGAAAAAGCAAAATCAAACCCCAAAATCAAGAGTTCAATACTTCGACAATAAAACAAAAAAAAAAACAAAGGTCTAACCCCCCAAAACGAGGTTTTTTGAACTATTCATAAGAAAACAAAACCCAATAAAAGAGGGAAATCTATTTAAGGAAAAATCTTCCAAAAACGCGTCTGAGTCGAGGACCTTCGTGATGGACCATCATGACTACGACAGACCGTCATGGCTTCCGTCGTTCCACACTTAGCATAATTCTCTACTGATTTCTTCATCAACTCTCTGTTACCCTCGATGGACAGGTGTGACTGACCGTTTCAAGCATGACGGTCCGTCGAGGGGCTTCGTTCCACGACACTTAGAATCTTCTGAAGTTGGGTACTGGGACTACTCTCTGTTAGCCTTGACAAATATGTAGGACGGACCGTCGTGGCTATGATGGTCCGTCGTGATCTTCCGTAGTCCCATATTTTGTCAGAATTCCCCAACTTCCTTCAGCAGCCATTATATTATCACGACGGTTGACTCCAACGGACCGTCGTGGAGTCCGTCGATGGTCACTTCTGCAATTTCAGCTCAAAATCTCCGCGTTCTCCTTTGGACAGATTTCGTGAGAATAAATATAAAACTACAAAAAAGTCAATACAAGAAGGCTTTAGACACACACTAAACTTAAGGAAAAGGAATTGAAAGTACTGTGAAACCACGGTACATCAACACCCTCAACTTAAATTCGTTGTTTATCCTTAAGCAACGCACTATAACTCACTACAAAATCATTGTACAAGAGTATCCGTCTTTTAGCTTTCACAATCATTTTTCTATCAATCCTTATTTTTCTCATTATGTTCATGCATGCTATCACTATTAGTCTTGGATTATGTGGATCGACCATGACACACACTCACCACAAACTGACACCTATCCTTTTCAATCTCTCACCTAGGTGCTAATTTTTCCGGTATTGCAACTAGTGTCCTCACTTGAAAATAACATCCTCATTTTTCAAATAATGGTTTAAGTTTGAGTATAAGGAATACTTTTAAACACTCACTCTCAGAACAACTTCACTACTCATTTATACATATTGCCATAGGCTTGCCCTTATTTTCACTGCTTTAAGTTCGCCGTAACAACTCTTAGGATCACAGTAGAACTTTCTTAGCTTGTAACATAGGATCAGGGTCAGGTAGGGTATATTTACTTATATTTTAGTGACTTGTTGCCCTCCTTGAATATCGGTTAAGCGTCCTACCTTTTCATCGTTTTATTCCGCCCTATTTCTTAATTTTCTTATATTCTTTCACCTTGCTGTCTTCCCTTCTTTCTTATTTTGTGTTAGTGACTGTTTTCTTTTTTTGCTTGTATTTTCACATTTTCATTTTTTTTATTTCACTTTTCTTTAAACTTTTCTTGAGTCACTTTTCTTTTGCGCTTTCTCTCTCTTTGTTCTTTCAACCCTACTTTCCGTAGCATTCCTCATAATAGCCACTATCAACTCATGGCTTTGTCATGAGTCAAAGTACACAATACCCAAAGTTTGTTCAGGGCCACGACAAGGTTGTTTTCTGCATTAGACACCCTCAACTTATGCTTTTGGCATAAGCTGAGGTGCACATGTCTAAGGAGGGACCAGGGCCAACACATTATTCCCATAAAAGATCAATTGGGGTGAAAAAGAAAGGTCTATCTTAAGCTCATCGTTTGGATTAAAAAGGAATTAATTTCATTCAGTTTTCTTTTATTTAGGCTAAAGATTCTCTATATTGAACAAGGGTCTCTGATCCTTTGCTAATTGTGTATTACAACCTATTTTTAGCAGGACTAACTAGGCAAGTTCTAGCTCAGTACGAATAGCAGACTATTCAAAATTTACTCACACTCACTTGACATCTCATTACTCTACAAGATTATCAGACACCTAGTTCGAGTCATAGACATAGGTTTATACAGTGGTGTATCTCTGTGTCATGCTTAGAGCCATACATTTATTAGTTACTATGCCTAGTCATGCATCATTTTAATTACATCAGGATATCATTTCTGTTTTAGCCATCATGATTCAGATTTAGATTATGTACACAAGATAAAGACATGTCGGTTCAACAATAAAAATAATCAGTCTCTTGGGGAAAATAAACACAGGCAAGAAAACCCAAAAAGAGGATCGTGAGTTGGGCTACTCAGACTTCACCCTAGCAATCACTTTCCATTTACCCCACCCCCAACAAAAAGATATGCAATTGTCCCCAATGCATAAAAGAATCCAAAATAATAGAGTGTTAGGTGAGGCAAACCTTAGGCGCAAAGCGCCGTCAATCAATAAGATGGTGGGTCCCGTGTCCTGGAACCCACTCCCTCTGTAGTCTGGACACCCTCAGTAGTTTCCTAAGAATCAATAGCACCCTCAGTAGTGCCTCTCTCAACAATCACAGCACCATCAGTAGTGCTCTTCTCTGCCTCAACAAATCTGGAGCTACACGCCCTAGCAGCCAACTCAATAGCCCTCAACTGACGGGCCTCCTCATCAACAATCGAGGCTCTCGTCGCAGCCTCCAACTCTAGGAGCTCCCTCTTCTGTGCCCTAGCCTCATCCTCATTCCGACCTCTATGCCTCTTGGCATGCTCTCGTTGTGGAGGTGGTGTAACTGCGGCAGTGGAGAATAAGGCCGCCAAAACATTATCCTCGATGGGCTCTGTAGAATGGGACTCATACTCGGGCACCCTAGCCTCTAGAATCATGTCCAGGTCCGCTCTCAGACTCTTTATAGTAGCTTGAAGGGTCGAAACGTCCATCTGAGGTGCTTTCCGGGCTAGCACACACAACTCAAAAGCGTCCAGGCTCTGATGAATCTCCATGATCTTCCTCTCCGTGTGCTGGGCGATCGTCCGCTCCATGCGCTCCTCCGCCTCAGCAATAAACCTATGCATCCAAGGGTGGATGTGATGCAGAAGAGTGGCTATTTGGTCCTCATGTTTCTGGACCCTAGCAAGCGGGACCATAGTAGCAGAGGGAGTCGAGCGAGAAGAGCTTGGAGTGGTGCTACCACCCGGGATAAACTCCACCGAGCTGGTGTCAGTAAGATCAGATATAGCCTGGGTAGCCGCTTGGCCTTGCTCTACAATGTCCGCCAGGTTCTAACCAAGCGGAGGTACCTCCGGGCGGCTCCCTCTATATGGAGAAAACTCATTGGCCTCATCCCTGATAAGGCCTATATCAACAGTGCACGGCGGGGTCTTGATCTGATCGATGTGCAAAATAGGTACACCTGCGAACCTGCACAAAGCAAACACCATGCACGGAAATGGGTAAGTAGTAGTGACTTTGAAGGCCCTCTCGTGCATGACCGCCTGAAGAATCCAAGCGAAGTCCACCTAGAACCTTGCTATCATCGCCGCCATCAAAACTGCGCGATACCAAGTGACAATATTGTCTGCAGAAGTGGGGGAAAGGAAGTGGCGGACAACCAACAAAAAAAACAGGGCCGTGAAAGTCAGGTTAGGCTTCTTGATGGCTCCCTTCAGCTCAAGTACCCAATCAACAGCCTCTCCATCAACAGAGAATTATCGGGCAATCCACCTCTTAGTGGTCTCTCTCAACTCAGGCTAACGTAGGAACTGTCCATCTTTATCCATTTTCCAGCGGTAGTCGAACTCGGTGGTTAGAGGAATCCTGGTGGCATTAACATTCTAGCCGTATAGATATCGACAGATGGTTGTCAAGGAGATGTCTACCCGCTTGCTGCGGACTCTTATGTGATCTAGCAGTGCATGTTTGGTGGGAGCATCCCGCCAGTCTATCTGGGATCGGAGAGTCTCCACATACGAGGCGCAGATCTATCTAACCAACTCCTCACTGTATCGGCCCATGTCACGAGCCGTCCATTGTAGCCGGTGCCTGGTGAAGAGGGCATGGATTGCCGGCATGGTGGGGAGACTCCCCGTGAGGACCCGCCTCTCCAATGTAACGGTCCGGGTCATAACCCCCTTATCATTCGGCAGCTTGGCATCTGAGTACACTTGAAATTGCCCCTCAACACACCACCGGTTGGGCTGGTCGGCAACCGGGGCGAGGAATCCAGTCAGTGGTGCTGAAGTGGAATCAGCACTATCGGACTCATCAAACTAGTTGGATTGAGATGTAGTGGCTGTAGCAGAAGCCTCCTAAGACCCGGAGACTTCTTCTGAACCCTATACTTCCTCAGAGCTGGGAGCATCCCTGAAGTGTGTAGCAAACCCAGAAGGCGTGCCGGTCAGTATGCGCTCCTCTTCAAATGGGAAGGCAGTGACTACGCCGGGTGCCACCTTCGTGGAGGGGACTCTGGTGTGACAGTGCCTGAGGGAACGTATTCGAGGTCACTCTCATCGTCAGAAGCAATGACCAATTGGGCCGATGGGGCTACGGACTTGGAACGCCTACGTGAGTATACTCGATCCTGCTTTGGTGCCATGAGTGTTAGTACCTGCATATAACAACAATTGGGACCATTAGAACCAAACAAGTCATGCATAGAAGAAAACAACCACGGAAAACTAAAACTGAACTGGTAGTGATGCAGTTGCAGTACTGCACGACGGACACATTGACGATCCGTCGTAAGCGTGACTTACCTTTATGGGGGTCCGTCATGAAACACCTAGGAAAAATTTCTGAGACTTTTCGAAAGAAAGTCTCTTCCAACCGTGACGGTTGTGCAGGACGGACCGTCGTAGGCATGATGGTCCATCACAGACGTCCGTCGGGGGACACTTGATAAGAATATTGAGACTCTCAGAAAGAATGACTTTGACAACTGTGATGGTTGTGCAGGATAGACCGTCGTAGGCATGAGGTTTGTCGCAGAAGTCCGTCGAGGGACACTAAGAAAGATTTTTGAGACCCTCAAAATAAGGGTCTCTTACAACCGTGACGGTTGTGCATGATGGACCGTCGTGGGTATGACGGTCCGTCATAAGTGCCCATAAAACTGGGGGAAAAAAATAAAAATAAAAAAACATGGGCTTGGTGTGACGGACCTGACGACGGTCCGTCGACGGGGTCTCGTTCTGTCTTACAGTGACAGAGTTGAGAAGCCTAAGTCGTCCCCTACATTTGCTAATATGAACTAAACTTATCAACCCACAATTCCTAACCAATTTACCCATCATTCTAGCATTCCTATGACAATAATTTCTCGAGTTTTATCATGCAATTTCAGAGAACTATCAAGCTAGGTAAGAAACAAATATCAAAAATAGACACCCCCATTTGATTAGTTAACACAACAACCCCATTCTTTTTGCAATAATAATGGTCTAAAGGCTTACTTAGGATTGTCGGGGTGAGGTCTTAGCATGCATTAGGGGTCAAATATCAAACACCCAAATATTCAGAAACATGTAATCTATCATGGAAAAACAAGAACGAAATGTAGATGAGTGATAGAGCAGAAACATATGCCTGATAATGAAGTCAACGAATAAGAAATACAACAGCACAAAGAGATGAGTAGCGCACTAAACCAAGACTCCGACCGGAAAAGAATGGGAAAATACTTTGTAGTTGGGAGAAGAAGGGTTTTGGGGAATGTGGGTAAAGGAAGGAAATCAGAAGATCAGAGAACACAAGAGTGATGGGGGAGATAAAGAGGGAGAAACTGGAGGAAATGAGGGAAAGAAACGGTTCAAATGAAGTGATGGGAAGTTAAACGTTTTAAAACTTTTAATATTCGTCGATCGGGTCGGGTCGGGTCTACGGGTTTTTGACGCGATGAGTCCCCATTGAAGGTCTATCGCATTCACGACTGTCTGTCGTGGGGGTTCGTTTTGCGTGCCCTAACTTAGAAAAATTTGAAACACATACCTGGAAACGACGGACACTTGCGACGGTCCGTCGATGGGTCCGTCAAAGGGTGATGCAGACTAATTTTCTGCAGATTTATTGCTAATGTGATACCTACAAATTTAACACCCATTAAGATATGCTTTTTGTATTTTCATGACATTTTTTTTAGTCACGGACCCTAAACTACGCTCTAGCCAACATTTCTAGCAAAAAAAAAACCAATATTTAGACGGGACATTTAAAGAAATAAAAGCAAAGAACCATGCAACTATAACTAGAAAATTAGGAAAAACCTATAGTTCGCTAGAGGATACATATTGGGTTGCCTCCCAACCAGCGCTTGGTTTAACGTCGCGGCATGACGTAGGACACTTGATTACTCAGACTTCATTAAGATGGTATGCCTCAATCACTTCATTCGCCATTTCAGCGTGCCCCAGATAGATTTTGATTCGCTGTCCGTTCACCTTAAACCACAAACCCTCCTTGTTCTCTAACTCAACAACTCCGTGAGGACTCCGTGAGGGAATAGTTGGGTTATCAACTAAGGACCAGTCCATTTGGACTTGAGTTTGCTTGGAAACAAAAGCATCCTAGAATTGAATAAAAGCACCAAATCCCCAACCATAAAATCACGTTTCTCAATCTTTTGGTCATGGTACTTCTTCATGTTTTCATGGTAGAGGGCTGGACTTTCATAAGCTTTCAGGCAAAATTCATCATGCTCATTCAACCCATTTAACCTCTGTTCAGTAACATCATTTCATTCCATTTTCAACTTTTTCATTGCCCACAAGTCTTTATGCTCTAATTCAACCGGTAAGTGACAAGTCTTACCATATACAAGTTGGTATGAGGACATACCTATGAGAGTCTTGTATGCTGTCCGGTAGGACCAAAGAGCATCATTAAGCGTCCTTGACCAATCCGTTCTACTAGCAGTCACCGTTTTTGACAAATCTGCTTAATTTCCCTATTTGACACCTCAACATCCCACTAGTTTGAGGATGGTAAGGAATGGCCACATTATGGCAAACCCCATATTTCTCCAATAATCCCTTAAAAAATTTGTTCCAAAAGTGGGATCCCCCATCACTAATAATAGCCCTTGGGGTGCGAAATCGGGACAAAATATTCTTTTTTAAGAACGTGGTAACACTCTTCCCTTAATTATTCGCGAGTGCTATAGCTTCCACCCATTTAGTCGACCGCCACTAGAATGTACTTCATCCCATAAGAACTCACAAAAGGGACCATAAAGTCAATACTCCACACATCAAATATCTCAATAACAAGAATGAGATTTAAAGGGGGCTCTTGCTTTCTCGATATGCCACCATCTCTTTGGCATCTATCACATGCCTTAGCAAACTCATGACCCTCTTAGTGGATAGTTGGCCAATAATAGACACATTGCAAGATCTTGTGAATGGTCCAGATACCACTATGAAGTCCACCTACGGGTAAAGAATGGCATGCCTCCAAAACACTCAACATCTCAACTTCTGGCATTACAACGCCGAATAAGCCCATCGGCATAACTCCTATACAAGTATGGCTCATCCCAAAAGAACTTTTTCACATCATACATAAACTTTTTCCTTAGATGAAAGGACAAGTTCGGTGGGATGATATCGCTAGCAAGGTCATTTCCAAAATCTGCGAACCATGGAATCAAGTCTTGAGAGGCGGCCAATACATGCTCATCGGGGAAAGTATCATCACTTTCAGTCTCATCCCCTGATATACCGCGGTTTCACGGTATATTTAATTCTTTTTCCTTAAGTTTAGTGTGTGTCCAAAAGCCTTTTTGTATTGATTTTTATGTATGTTTCTCTTTATTTGCAGGAAATCTGTCCAAAGATGAACGGTAAAGTTTTTGAGCAAGAAATGCAGAAAAGTTACCACCTACGGAGCTTCTGACAGTCCGTCGAGCTTGTGATGGTCCGTAGATAGCATCGTAGTGAACCTGCTGAACGAAGATGGGGAAGTCTGACCAAAGTGTGGGATTACGAATTCCATGACGGACCGTCATAGTCACGACGGTCCGTCCTTCAAGTTCGTTGTGATGATCAGTGAGTAGTCCCAGTAACCAAATTCCAAGAAGTTTAAGTATTATGGAAAGGAGACCCTCGACAGACCGTCGTGCTTGGAACGGTCCGTCATACCTGTTCGTTGAGGGTAATGAAGAAAGCAGCAGAAGGATTAGTAAAGTATAGGATGACGGAGGCCATGATGGCCCGTCGTGACCACGATGGCCCGTCACGAGGTCTGCCGACTCGGACGCGTTTTGACAGATTTTCAGCAATTAGAGTCCTTCTTTTATTAGGTTTTTGTTTTTTATAAATTGTTGGAAAAACCTCGTTTTTGGGGTTAGCTTCTTTGTTGGTTAGACTCTTTGTTAATAGACTTTTGGATATTACACTTTTTGATTGTTATACTTTTGGAGAATCTTTAGTCCTCAATTAATTTCAGTAATTGACACACTTTTTCTGGAATTGATTGTTGGTGCGTTTGTTGATTAATCAAGAGAACTTCTGGATTTTATTCTTTCTTATTGAAGTAAGTGCATGAATTCTTATATTACATATATGAATATTGTGCTTATGACTATGGGTAACTAAACTCCATAACTAGGGTTGTGGGAACCATGGGCGAATAATAAGGTACAACCTAACTAAAATAACAATTCTAGAATAGTGTCTTGCATGTACTGATAATTCTTTCGTTTAGAAGTCTTTTCAATGGATGGCCAACATTAGAACTCGCCTTAATGCTACTTGCCGGACCAAGGAGGTATATAATAGGAAAAGAATTATCAACATATATTTAGTGTATTCTATCTAATACGCTAGTATTGGTTGGTACGAGGTAACAACTTAGTCAAATATCGAATACATTGCTTAATATGAAGTAAAGGTAAGGGTTAGTATAGCAACACACGTAGCCGGACCAAGGTGCAGAGTGAAATTTTCTAGATGCCGGACCAAGGATTTAGAGATACATAACTTATCAATTTACATGAAAGATGCTAGGAAAGAATTGTTATAGTTAGAATTGTCAATTAGGAACCTATGGGGAACACATAAACCCTAGTTACTTTTAATATTTGATTAAACTCCAAGATTTGAGTTTGTTAGTTGTTTACTTTAATTTAGCTAATTATTTTCATTCATTTAGATATAAAAACCCCCCTTTATTGTCTTTTGTGTTCTAAGGAAATAATTGACTAAATAATAGTAATAATATATTAAAGTTAAGTCTGAACTATTTTCCTCGTGGGAACGATCCCAACCTCATTAATTGGGTTCTTTACTTGATACAACCGCTTTACTTCTTATTTGAGAAGTAAGTTTGAGCGTATTAAATTTTGGCGCCGCTGCCGGGGAAAGTAGTTTTTAGATTAACTTAAACTTATTATATAGATTAGTCGATATTTTCTTAATTTTACTTTGTTTATTGTTTTTGATTCTTGCAGAACTAGCTTCCTTGTATTGCCAAATACACGGAGAGAAAGAGAACCCTTGTTTCCCTACGATCACGAATCTGAGTGTACACTACGCAACATGAATCAAATATTGGGTATTTACGATGATGATCTTAACTAGAACATCCCCGCTCCGATTGATGTTCATGGTCAGTTATTACCCGATGATCCGGGTAAAAATCAACAAAGGGGACAGAATCCCACTCCACGCCCTCAAGAATACTACAGAGGCTATGATAATATTGCAAACTCTGATGGGACACTTGTCTTGCCCCCTCTACTACCAGCCCACACATTTGTGGTAACTAGTAGTCTGATGCAAATGCTTACTGCCAGAGGTTTATTTTTAGGTCTACCTTCTGAGGACCCACATGCCCATATAGCTAAGGTAGGGGCAGTGTGTAAAAGTTGTGTAGGGAGGCCTAATTTGGATTTGGATGTAATAGGGATAAGAGTCTTTCATCTCTCACTGACGGGAGAGGTTGCTATTTGATTCACTGAGCTCCCTTATAACTCAATTTTCACTTGGAACCAACTAAGGGACGTTTTCTTATTACGTTACTACCCGATCTCTAAGAAACTAAACCACAAAGACAGAGTGAACAACTTTGTGGCACTACCAGGAGAGTCAGTTAGTAGTTCGTGGGATAGATTCACTTCACTTTTGAGAAGCGTCCCCAATCACCGCATAGATGATGAGTCACTGAAGGAATACTTCTTTCGGGGACAGGATGATAATAATAAAGCGGTATTGGATACTATAGCGGGTGGTTCTTATGGGGAGTGTCCTTATGCCGAGATTGCTGAAAAGTTAGAGAAAATCTCCCGGAATAGTAAAGCTTGGAGTACTACGAAGTCAGATAGTGGGAGAAATACCTTCGCAGTGCAATCCACTCACAACCCAGCCACAGAAGAGATGGCTCAGATAAGAACTGAGCTTGGGTTGGTATTAAAACATTTCACTAGGGGTGCAGAAGAGATAAATGTAGTTATCTACTTATCTAAACCACCACCACCAAATGATGAATGATATTATGCGGAGGATTCCTATGCGGTAAATGAGAAGACGGGGAGTTTCTGACCGAGTGCCCAGGGCTCAAATCATGAAAATTGGCGCCAAGGTGAAGGAAACCAAGGTCGGATCTATGGTAACCATAACCGTGAGAGTCATTATGTACAAGATGGAAACTACAACCGCGATAGCAACTTCAACAGGGGTAACTATGGTAACAGAAATGATAGGAATGGACCCTACTCCCCTCCTCAAGATCGTCAAGTTACTCCTAGGGATGGTGGAGATAGTATGGCGCGAGTAGAGGATATGTTGCACAAAATGATGAGGAGGTTCGATGCTAGTGATGAGCACATTAAAGAGTTAAGGAGCGATTGAGCGGGTATTGGGAAGAAAGTCGATAGACATGCAATATCAATTAAGTAGATTTAGTTGCAAATGGCCCAATTATCTGCGACTGTGAACACACGGCAACCGAGAACCCTTCCTAGTAACACTGTCCAAAATCTGAAAAATGATGGACATTGTATGGCAATCAATACTCGGGGTGGCAAGCAAACCATTGACTTACCTATGCCGTCTAATGAGGAAAAGATGAGAAAGGATAATGATAAAGTTGTAGAGGTTAGTGGTGAAGTAGAAGATAACACGGGAAAAGATGTTGAAGTGCCTACAAAGGTAACTCCCATGCCTAGACCACCAGCCCCCTTTCCTCAAAGATTAGTGAAAAAGACCGAGGATGGTAAATATCGACATTTCATAACAATGTTGAAGCAGCTTTCTATCAATGTCCCTTTGGTAGAAGCTCTAGAACAAATGCCTGGTTATGCCAAGTTTATGAAAGATCTGGTTACAAAGAAAAGATCGGACATTTTTTGAGGATGATGATAGAATGCAGCATTGTAGTGCTATTGCTACAGTCGGGTCATTACATTTTGCGAAAGCATTATGTGATCTGGGGGCTAGCATAAATCTCATGCCCCTCTCGATTTACAAGAAGTAGGGTTTGGGTGATCCAAAACCCACTGCGATGCGGCTACTGATGGCCGATCGAACAGTAAAAAGGTGCATAGGGATACTCCACGATGTGCTAGTAAAAGTGGAGTCGTTCATATTTCCAGCAAATTTTGTTATTCTTGATTCTGAAGTCGATTTTGAAGTGCCTATTATTCTTGGGAGGCCATTCCTTGCTACGGGTAGAGCCTTAGTTGATATGGAAAAGGGGCATATGAAATTTCAGTTGAACAATGAAGAAGCAACCTTCAACATTTGTAGGTCCATGAGGCAGAGCGGTGAGCTCCAATCGGTATCTGCTATATCCAACAAAGAAAAGATGAAGCAGCACCATGACCTAAAAATTGAAAAATGAGAGTTTATGGTTGGAGATTTGGTGCTTTTAAACAATTCTAGGTTGCGTTTGTTTCCGGGCAAGCTCAAGTCCAAATGGACTGGCCCTTACTTGGTTACCCAACTATTCCCTCATGGAGCAGTTGAGTAGGAAACCAAGGAGGTTGTGCGGTTTAAGGTGAATGGACAATGAATAAAACTCTATTTTGGGCATGCTGAATCGGCGAATGAAGTGATCGAGGCAACCCAATACCTATAGTTTTTTTCTAGTAATGGTAGCATTTTCTACTAATGGGTTTTAAATTTGCAGGCACATCACCAGGAAATTCTGCAGAAAATCACTCTGCAGCAGTCACTGACGGACCCATCGACGGCCCATCACGCACGCGACGGACCATCGCATGAATCCGTCATGCCAGGTAGGTCTTTCATTTATTTGCAAAACTAGGGCACACGCGACGGAACCAATGACGGACCATCGCATTTGCGACGGACCATCGTTGAGGATTCATTGCGTCATTTATGAGCATACCCGACCCGACCCGACTGGGGTATTTTAAAAAATTCTTAACACTTAAAACCCCCACCCCTTCATTTCACCCATTTCCTTCCCTCTTTCTCCCATTTCTCTCTCTTTCAAACTTCCAACTTCCTACATCTCTTCTGTATCAACTGATTATTTCCCAAGGTCCCCAATTCCTAAAATCTACTCTCTACTAGTCGGAGTCTGCTGCTGTGGTTCTGTTCTTTCTAACCAAGTGCCTCACTTGCTTGTCTTTCTCCTGTTCTCAGGTATGTGTCTATGATTTCTACCCATTTACATTGCATTTTTGTTTTTCAATTAGTATTAGCCTATTTCTTATTGATAAGTCTTCATTCTTTGATCCAATTTTGTCTGACCTAGGTTGTGAATCCTCAAATTGCCTTGTTAAATCTCTAGAAATAGGTGCTTTAGCATTGCTATTTTACTCGGTATTTTGGTTAGAAACATATAAATTAAGACTAAGTATTCCATGTGAGTCACAGAGGATGAATGTGGCATCCTCAGTTCTGTCACTGAATGACAGAAAGAGACCCCGATGACGGACCGTCATATCCACGACGGACCGTCATAGGGTCCGTTCAAACACCCCCAACACCTCACTGACCAATCTTCTCCAAGTGTCCACCAACGGACACATGCGATGGACCGTCGTTCCCACGACGGTCTGTCTTGCATTACCGTTCTGGTGTTCAGAGAACCTATTCCTAAGGGTCTCCCACTTTTTCTATGTGTCCTCTGACGGACATCTATGACGGACCGTTATACCCGCGATGGTCCATCCTGCACAACCGTTCTGTTTGTCAGAGACCCTATTCCTAAGGGTCTTCAACTTTTTCGAAGTGTCTTCTTATGGACACATGTGACGGACCGTCGTTCCCAAGACGGTCTTTCCTGCACAACCGTTCTGGTTGTCAGAGACCCTATTCCTAAGGGTCTCAAACTTTTTCTAAGTGTCCTCTGACAGACATCCACGATGGACCGTCATATCCTAGACGGTCCATCCTGTACAAACCGTCACGACGGTCAAAGAACCCTTTCCTAAGGGTCTCCATACTTTTTCTAAGTGCCCCATGACGGACATCGACGACGGACAGTATTTATCACGATGGTCCGTCCTGCTTATCCGTCATAACTGTCAGAGATATTCCTGCAGGGGTCTCCACATACACATTGTTTTAAGTAAGACATGACGGACCCCATGACTGTCCGTCGTACTCACGACGAGCCGTCACCTAGTCCGTCATGTTTCACTGTTACTATAGTAATGTCATTAAAGATTTGCTCTTATATTTATTTTGTTTCATTTTTGCTTGTCTTCTTTGCTCCTTCTAGTACTAATATTGATTCCTTACAGGCACTATCTCTAATGTTACCAAACTAGATCGAGTTTACGCACGTGGGCGTTCAAAGTGTGTCGCCCTGTCTGCCCGCCTGGTCATAGGTTCTGATGATGAGCATGATCGCGAGTACGTGCCCCCAGGCACTGCCACTCCATCACGAGCTGCACGGGCAACCAGAGCTACGCCCAAAAAGGTGGCGGCCGGCGTAGTCACTACCTCCTAGTCTGAAGAGGAGCGCACACTGACCGGCACACCTTCCGGGTCAACTACATATGAAGAAGGAGCGTCTGGTTCCTTAGGAGTTTCTTGGTCGGAGGAAGCTTTCGGGTCCGCAGAAGTCCCTGCACCCACCACAGCTGCACAGTCTGCCTCGTCTGATAAGGCTGACAGTTGTGATTCCACTCCAGGCTCACCGACTCGTGTTCTCACCCCGGTGACCAACCAGCCCAATCGGTGGTGTGTCGACGGGCAATATCAAGCGTATTCAGACGCCAAGTTTCTGAATGATAAAGGTATCATGTCACAGACCCTTACACTGGAGAGGAGGGTCCATATGGGAAGTCTCCCCACGATGCAATATATCCACAATCTTTTCACCAGACACCGGCTAGAGTGGACAGCTCGTGCTTTGGGCCGCTACAGTGAGGAGATGGTCCGAGAGTTCTACGCCTCTTATGTGGATACTCTCCGATCACAGATAGATAGACGGGCTTCCCCCGCCAAACAGGCCCCACTTGAGCATGTTCGATTACGTGACATACAGGTTGATATCTCACTGCCAGCCATCTGCCGGTATTTGTACGGCGATGATGTTTATTCCAACAAGACCCCTCTCACCGCCGAGTTCGACTACCGGTGGCAAATTTTAAAATATGGCCACTTCTTGCGTGAGCCATCACTGAGAGAGACCACCAAGAGGTGGATGGCCCTGCACTTGTCTATTGATGGAGTGGATGCCGACTGGGTGACGGAGCCGAAGGGATCCATCAAGAAGGCTAAGTTGACCTTCACGGCTAAGTTCATATGGTTGATTTTCCGCCACTGCCTTTCCCCTACGACTGCATATAATATTGTCACATGACATCGCGTAGTTCTGATGGCGGCGAAGATAGTCGGGTTTGATGTGGACTTCGCTTGGATTCTACAGGCGGTCATGCACGAGAGGGCTTTCAAAGTCACAACTACTTACGCGTTTCCGTGTATGATATATTCCTTATGCAGGTCCACAGGTGTGTCCATATGGCATATTGATCAGCTCAAGACTCCATTGGGCACTGTTGATATCGGCCTCATCAAGGATGAGGCCAATGAGTTGGCTCCACGCATAGGGCCCCGTCCAAAGTTGCCTCCACTTGGTGAATATCTTGATGATACAGTAGCAATTGCTCGAACGGCTATGCAGGCTGCTTCTGAAACCACTGACACTACCCCGGTTGAGTCTATCCTGGGTAGTAGCACTGCCCCTAGCTCCTCTCGCTCAGCCCCGTTCCCCGTTCTGGTCCCGCTTGCTAGGGTCCAGAAACTAGAGGCACAGATGGCTACACTTCTGCATCACATCCAGCATTGGATGCAGAGGTCTATTGCTGAGGCAGATGAGCGCTTGGAGCGTAAAATTATCCAGCACAAAGAGCGGAAGATCGCTGAGGTTCATCAGTCTTTGGACGCTTTTGAGTTGCGCGTGCTAGCCCGGCCAGCGCCTCAGGTGGACGTGTCGACCCTTCAGTATGCGCTTGAGAGTCTGTGAGCGGACATTGATATGATCCTAGAGGCTAGGGTGCCTGAGTCTGAGGCCTCTTCTGCAGAGCCTGCTGAGGACAAAGTGATGGTGACCTTATTCGCCACTTCTGAAATTCCACCACCTCCCCCTCTAGAGCATGCCAAGAGGCGCTAGGGTCGAGAGGAGGATGATGCTAGAGCACGGAAGAAGGAGCGCCGTGATATGGAGACTGCGAGGAGAGCCTGGCTTGCTGATGAGGAGGCACGTCGGATCAGGGCTGTAGAGTCAGCTGCTGGGGCATCTAGCTCCAGAGATGTGGACACCGCGGGAGGCACTGCTGATAGTGCTGTTGCTGATGAGGCCACTACAAAGGGTGTCCAAACTACAGAGGTAGTGGGTTCCGAACCGGACCCACATGCTTGCTGATCGTCGGCACTTTGCGCCCCAGGTTTGCTTCACCTACCACTCTCGTATTTCAGTTTTTTTATGCATTGGGGACAATTGCACATCTTTTTGTTGGGGGTGGGGTAAATGGAAAGTGAGTGCTAGGGTCAAGTCTGAGTAGCCCAATTCACGATCCTCTTTTGGGTTTTTCTTGCCTGTGTTCTTTTTCCCCAAGAGACAGATTATTTTTATTGTTGAACCGGCATGCCTATATCTTGTGTACATAGTTTAACTCTGAAGCATGATGGCTAAAATGATATCCTGATGTAATGAAAATGATGCATGACTAGGCATAGTAATTGATAAATGTGTGGCTCTAAGAATTACATAGAGATATACCACTGCATGACCCTAAGTCTAAAGTTTGAACTAGGTGTCTGATAATCTGGTAGAGTAGTGAGATGTCAAGTGAGTGTGAGGAAGATTTGAATAGTGCACTATTTGTACTGAGCTAGAACTTGCCTGGTTAGTCCTGCTAAAAGTAATATGTAGTAGACAATTAGGAAAGGATCATATGCTCTTTTTCAATATAGCCAATTTTTAGCCTGAATAAAAAAAATTAATGATATTAATCCCTCTTTGATCCAAATGATTTGAGCTTAAACAAGACCTTTCTTTTTCACCCTAACTGATCTTTCTGGGAATAATGTGTTGGCCCTGTTCCCTCCTTGGACATGTGCACCTCAGCTTATGCCCAAAGCATAAGTTGAGGGTTGCTAATGCAGTAAACAACCTTTTAATGGCCCTGACCCCACTTTGGGTATTCTGTACTTTGACTAATGGCAAAGCCATGAGTTGAGGGTGGCTCTTATGAGAAATGCTCTAGAAAGTTTGGTAGAAAGAACAAAGACAGAGAAAGAACAAAAGTAAAGTGATTGAAGAACCAATTGGATGAAAAGTGAAATAAGAAAAAAATTACAATAAATACAAGCAAGAAAAGAAGAGTCACTTACACAAACGAAGAAAGAAGGGAAAATAGCAAGGTGAATGCATATTAGAAATTGGGCAAAATAAAGTGATAAAAAGTGGTATGTTTAGCCGATATGTCAAGGAGGGAAAAAAGTAACTAAAGAATACCTAAATATACCCTACCTGACCCTGAGCCTATGTTACAAGCTAAGATAGTCCTATCGTGATCTTAAGAGTTGTATGGCGAACTTAAAGAAGTGAAATTAAGGGCAAGCTTATGGCAATATGTATAAATGAGTTGTGAATTTGTTCTAAGAGTGAGTGTTGAAAAGTAATCCTTATACTCAAACTGAAATCATTGTGTGAAAAATGAGGATGTTGTTTTGAAGTTAGTTGCAATACCGAAAATATTAGCACCTCGATGAGAAGTTTAAGAGGATATGTGTCAGTACGTGGTGAATCAGTGTCATGGTCTGATTCCACATAATTCAAGCCTAATAGTGATAACATGCATAAACATGATGAGACTGATCGGGATTGATAGCCAAATGATTGCAAAAGCTAAAATATGGATACTACTGTACAAAGATTTTCCTGTGAGTCGTAGTGCGTCGCTTGAGGACAAACAACGAATTTAAGTTGAGGGTATTGATATACTATGGTTTCATGATATATTTAAGGTTTTTTTCTTAAGTTTAATGTGTGTCCAAAAGCCTTTTTGTATTGAATTTTATGTAAGTTTCTCTTTATTTGAAGGGAATATGTCCAAAGATGAACGCAAAAGTTTTTGAGCAAGAAATGTAGAAAAGTTACGACCTACGGAGCTTATGATCGTCCGTCGAGCTTGTGACGGTCCGTAGGTGGCATTGTAGTGAAGCTGCTAAAGGAAGATAAGGAAGTCTGACCCAAGTGTGGGATTACGAAGTCCATGACGGACCATCATAGTCACGATGGTCCGTCCTGCTGGTTCGTCGTGATGATCAGAGAGTAGTCCCAGTACCCATATTCCAAGAAGTTTAAGTGTTATGGAACGAAGACCATCGACGGATCGTCGTGCTCGGAACGGTCCTTCATACCTGTTCGTCAAGGTTAATGAAGAAAGATGCAGAAGGATTTGTAAAGTATAGGTTGACGGAGGCCATGACGGCCCGTCGTGACCACGACGGCCCATCACGAGGTCCGTCGACTCAGACGTGTTTTTGACAGATTTTAAGCAATTAGAGTCCTTCTTTTATTAGGTTTTTGTTTTTTATAAATAGTTGGAAAAACCTCGTTTTTTGGGTTAACTTCTTTGTTGGTTGGACTCTTTGTTAATAGACTTTTGGATAATAGACTTTTTGATTGTTATACTTTTCGAGAATCTTTAGTCCTCAATTAATTTCAGTAATTGAGACACTTTTTCTGGAATTGATTTTTGATGCGTTTGTTGATTAAGAGAACTTCTAGATTTTGTTCTTTCTAATTGAAGTAAGTGCATGAATTCTTATATTACATATATGAATATTGTGATTATGACTATGGTTAACTAAACTCTATAATTAGGGTTGTGGGAACCATGGGCGAATAAAGAGGTAAAACCTAACTAAAATAACAATTCTAGAATAGTGCCTTGCATGTAGTGATAGTTCTTTCGTTTAGAAGTCTTTTTAACGGATGACCAACGTTAGAACACGCCTAAATGCTACTTGCCGGACCAAGGAGGTAGATAATAGGAAAAGAATTATCAACATAAATTTAGTGTATACTATGTAATAGGCTACTATTGATTGGTACGAGGCAAAAACTTAGTCAATTATCGAATACAATGCTATATGAAGTAAAGGTAAGGGTTAGTATAGCAACACACCTAGCCGGACCAAGGTGCGGAGTGAAATTTTCTAGATGCTGGACGAAGGATTTAGAAATACATAACTTATCACTTTACATGCAAGATGCTAGGAAAGAATTGTTATAGTTAGAATTATCATGTTAGGAACCTATGGGGAACACATAACCCTAGTTACTTTTATTAATAGATTAAACTCCAAGATTTAAGCCTGTTAGTTGTTTACATTAGTTTAGCTAATTATTTTCATTCATTTAGATATAAAAACCCCCTTTATTGTCTTTGTGTTCTAAGGAAATAATTCACTAAATAATAGTAATAATAGATTAAAGTTAAGTCTGAATTATTTTCCTCATGGGAACGATCCCAACCTCATTAGTTGGGTTCTTTACTTGATACGACCGCTTTACTTCTTATTTGAGAAGTAAGTTTGAGCGTATCATCCCCCAACTCTCTCGTTGCTTCATCTTCTAAACGGGACAAGTGATCAGCAACTTGATTTTCAGTCCCTCTTATATCAATTACCTCAAAGTCAAATTCTTGCAATAGTAATGCCCATCGAATCAACCTCGGTTTCACATCCTTCTTTGCCATCAAATATCTCAAAGCAGAATGATCAGCATGCACTATAACCCTAGTGCTAAGCAAATAGGAGCGAAATTTCTCAAAAACAAAGACTACTGCAAGGAGCTCTTGCTCAGTCACGGTGTACTTCTTTTGGGATTCATTTAGGGCTTTACTACAATAGTAAATGGGGTGAATGATTTTGTCCCTTCTTTGCCTTAATACAACACCAAGAGCAACCCCACTAGCATCACACATTACCTCAAATGGCTTGCTCCAATAAGGCGAAATATTGATAGGTGCAGACACCAACTTTTCTTTCAACTCACCAAATGCCTTGAGACAGGATTCATCAAAATAAAATTTACACTCTTCGTCAAGCAACTTTCACAAAGGATGCACAATTTTTGAGAAATCCTTGATGAACCTCCGGTAAAAAACTACATGCCCAAGAAAGATTCTCACACCTTTGACAGAGATAGGTGGGGGAAGTCTCTCTATTGCCTCTATACCCTTTTCTGTAATGTGATGACCCAATATAATACCCTCTTTCACCATAAAGTAACATTTTTCCCACTCTGGTACTAGATTGCAGTCTTCACACCTCCTAAGAACGTCACACAAGTTACTCAAACACCGCTCAAAGGAGTCACCAACAACAGAAAAATCATCCATAAACACCTCAATAGTGTCCTCCACCATATCGGAGAATGTCAACATCATACATCTTTGAAATGTGGTGGGTGCATTGCACAACCTAAACGACATTCTCTTGAATGCAAAGGTCCCATATGGACAAGTAAAGGTGATTTTCTCTTAATCTTCCGGCGCAATAGAAATCTGATTACACCCAGAATAACCACCACCCCTTTCTTCAAGTATATCAAACATTTGATCCATAAAGGGCATAGGAAAATGGTCTTTTTCGATCCATGCATTTAATTTCTGATAATCCATACACACCCTCCAACCAGTCACCGGTATCATTGGAACAAGCTTATTTTCCTCATTGGGGACAACAATCATTCCCCTTTTGTTAGGTACACACAGAACAGGGCATACCCAACTACTATCAGCGATTGGATATATCCCACCCGCATCCAACCACTTAATAATTTCCTTCTTCACTACCTATTGCATAGGTGGATTTAGACGTCTCTGATGCTCAATACTTGGCTTATGATCGGGCATGAGTTGGATCTTATGAGAACAAATACCGGGAGGGATCCCAATAATATCCGCAATAGTAAACCCAATAGCTTTTTTGAAACTTTTTAACACTTTCACCAACCTCTCAACTTTAGGCACATTCAAATCTGATGCAATAATAACCGGCAAAGTGTCATCTTTTCCCAAGAATACATATCTCAAATGAGGTGGTAGAGGCTTAAGTTCCAATTTTGGTGCCTCCTCAATAGACGGTTTCGCGGGTGGAGATTCACGACGTTTCATACTAACTCAAATTTCTTTGGTTTAAAACGAACATTACCTCGATCAAGTGCTGCGACCAATGACCCATAATCTTCAATGCCATCACTATCAATATTCCTGATCCTTGCCGCAAATGCTTCTACCCCCAGACGCTCTTCAATTTGTACCTAGGATGACTCTTCAACTCTGTAGGATATAGTAGATACCAATTGGATATCACCACTCTACCTCATGGACCTACAAATGTTGAAGGTCACTTCTTCATTGTTCAACCGGAATTTCATCTGCCCCTTTCCATATCAATCAAGGCTCTACACATAGCAAGGAATGGCCTCCAAAGAATAATAGGCACCTTAAAAATCGGCCTCACAATCAACAATCACAAAATAAGTCGGAAATATGAACAATTCAACTTTTACTAGATACTTCGTGGAGTATACCAATGGGCCTTTTTACCATTCGATCGGCCATCAGTAGCCGCATCGCAGTGGGCTTTGGGTCACCCAAACCCAACTTCTTGTAAATCGATAGGGGTATGAGATTTATACTTTACTCAAGATCACATAATGTTTTTGCAAAATGTAATAACCCGATTGCACAAGGAATAGTGAAAGCACCCGAACCTTCTTTCTTTTGCACTAGAGAACTTGTCAAAATGCCAGTACAGTGTTGCATTCTATCATCATCTTCAAAAGTGATTGATCTTTTCTTTGTAACCAAATCTTTCATGAACTTGGCATAACCAGACATTTATTCAAGAGCTTTTACCAATGGGACATTGACAGTAAGTTGTTTCAATATCATTATAAAAAACCAGTATTTACCATCCTCAGTCTTTTTACTAACCTTTGTGGGAAAGTAGGTGGTGGCCTAGGCATGGGGGTAACCTTTTGGGGCACCTCAACATCTTTTACCGTTTTATCTTCTAACTCACAACTAACCTCCACTATTGTATCATAATCTCTTATGACATTTTCTACACCAAATGGCATAGGTGGATCAATGGTTTTCTTACTACCCCGAGTAGTGATTGCCATACAGTTCCTATAATTTTTCAAATTTTGGACAGTGTTGCTAGGATGATTTCCCGGTTGCCGTGTGTTCACTGTTGCGGACAATTGGGCCATTTGTAACTCAAGATGCTTAATCGAGATTGCATGTGTATCAACTTTCGGCCCTATACCTGCTAAGTCAATCCTTAAATTTTTAGTGTGTTTATCACTAGCATCGAACGTCCTCATCATTTTCTGCATCATATCCTCAACTCATGTCATACTACCTCCACCATCCGTAGGAGCAACTTCATGATTTTGGGGTGGAACATAAGGCCCACTCCTATCATTTTTGTTACCATAGTTACCCTGGTTGAAGTTGTTGTCACAATTGTAATTCCCATCCCGGAAATAATGTGCCTCGTGGTTATAATTACCATAGTTCTGACCTTGGTTTCCTGGACCCTGGCGCCAATTTTCCTGATTGGAGCCTTGGGCGTTCGGTCGGAAGCCCTCCTTATGATCATTCACTGCATAAGAGTCCTCCTCATAGTAATATTTATCGTTTGGTAGTGGTGGTTTAGACAAGTAGTTCACCGCATTTACCTTTTCTGCACCCTTAGCAACATCTTTCAACACCAACCTAAGCTTAGTTCTCATTTGAGCCATCTCCTCGCAAAGATCATATGCGATTGAGTTGTGTGCAGATTGGACTGCGAAGATTTTTCTCCCAGTATCTGACTTCCTAGTACTCCAAGATTTATTATTTCGGGAGATTTTCTCTAACTTTTCAGCAATCTCGGCATAAGGACACTCCCTATAAGAACAACCCGTTATTGTATTCATCATCGCTTTGTTATTATTTTCTTGTACCCGATAGAAATACTCTTTCAGAGACTCAGCATCTATGAGATGATTTGGGACACTTCGCAAGAATGAAGTGAACATATCGTAAGAACTGCTAATTGATTCTCCTTGTAATGCAACAAATTTGCTAACTCTGTCTTTGTGGTTTAGTTTCTTGGACACCGGGTAGTAGCGTGCTAAGAAAGAATCCCTCAGTTGATTCCAAGTGAAGATTGAGCTATAGGGGAGCTCAGTAAACCAGATAGCAGCCTCTCCCGTCAGAGAGAGAGGAAAAACTCTTAGCCCGATTACATCCATATTCAAATCAGGCCTCCCTACACAACTTTTGCACACTGCCCTTTCCTTAGCGATATGAGCATGTGGATCCTCAGAAGGTATCCCTGAAAACAAACCTCTGGCAGTGAGCATTTGCATCAGACTACTAGTTACCACAAAAGTGTGGCTGTGTGGTAGTGGGGGCAAGACGAGTGGCCCATCAGAGTCTGCGATATTTTCATAGCCCCTATAGTACTCTTGAGGGCATGGAGCGGGATGTTGTCTCCATATTTCACCTTCCCCATGAATATCAGGTATTACAAGGTCACGAGCGTCGACTAATGGTGGCATTTGCGTGTCGACCTCATCACCTTGGATACCCAAATTTTGATTCATTCTTCTTAAAGTACGCTCTATTTCGGGGTCAGGTTTAATTACGTGTATTCCTCTAATTCGTGTGTTTGGCATGTAAGGACGTTAGAACTGTAGGAGACAAAAACAAAAAGAAAAATGTAAAATTAAGAAAATGTTTACTAAACATTGGTAATAAGCTTAAATTTAATCTAAAAGCCACTTTCATCGACACCGACGCCAAAATTTGATAAGCTCAAATTTACTTCTCGCAACAAAGTAATAGCGGTCGTACCAAGTAAAGAACCCAACTAGTGAGGTTGGGATCATTCCATGAGGAAAATGGTTCAGACATAACTTTATTCTATTATTACTTCTATTTAGTCAATTATTTTCCGAAAACAAATAACAAAAAGGGGGTTTTGATTAATGAAAGCAATTAGCTAAATTATAATAAACAAGTGACAGGTTCAAGTATTGGAGTTTTAATCAAGTAATGAGAGTAACTAGAGCGTAAGTGTTCCCCACAGGCTCCTAACTCGGTAATTCTAGCTATAACAATCCTTTCCTAGTATCTTGCATGCAAAGTGATAAGTTAGGTATCTCTAAATACTCGGTCCGACATCTAGAGAATTTCACTCCGCACCTTGGTCCGGCTACGTGTGTTGCCTTACTAAACCTTATCTTTTCCTCATATTAAGCATCATATTCGATATTTGACTAAGTTGTTACCTCGTACCAACCGACACTAGCCGATTAGATAGTATACACTAAATCTAGGTTGATAATTCTTTTCCTATTATCTACCTCCTTGGTCTGGCAAGTAGCAATAAGGCGAGTTCTAACGTTGGCCACCGTTAAAAAGATTTCTAAGCAAAAGTATTATCAATACATGCAATACGCTATTCTAGAATTGTTTTTTTAGCTAGGGTTTACCTCGTTATTTACCCATGGTTCCCACAACCCTAGTTATAGAGTTTAATTACCCATGCTAATAATCACACAATTCATATAGATAAAATAAGAATTCATGCACTTACTTTGATGTGAATGAACAAAATCCAGAAATTTACTTGAATAAATCACAAAACGCCAATGATCGATTCCGGAAAACCGATATCAAATCCCAAAATTAAGAGTTCAATACTTAGACAATAAAATTAAAACTATCCAAAGGTCTAACACCCAAAAAAGAGGTTTTTCGAACTATTTATAATAAAACAAAACATAATAAATGTGGCAAAACTATTTAAGGAAAAATCTGCAAAAAAAAAACGTCGGAGTCGAAGAACTTCGTGATGGACCGTCGTGACTACGATGGACCATGTCGACTTCCGTCGTTACATACTAAGCACAAATATCTACTGATTTCTTCATCAACTTTCTATTACCCTCGACGGACAGGTGTGACAGACAGTTTCAAGAACGACGGTCCATCGAGGGGATTTATTCCACGACACTTAGTATCTTCTGAAAATGGGTACTGGGAATACTCTCTATTAGCCTTGACGAATGTGCAGGACGGACCGTCGTGGCTATGAAGGTCCGTCGTGAGCTTCTGTAGTCCCAAACATGCTCAGAATTCCCAAACTTCTTTCAGCAGCCATTATATTCTCACGACGGTTGACCCCTACGGACCGTCACAGTCACGACGAACCATCGTGGAGTCTGTAGGTGGTCACTTCTGCAATTTCAGCTCAAAATCTCTACGTTCTCCTTTGGACAGATTTTTTGAGAATAAATAGAAAACTACATCAAAAATCATTACAAAAAGGCTTTAGACAAAGACTAAACTTAAGGATAAGCCATTGAAAGTACCACGAAACCACGATACATCATTTGTAAATTCACCCCACTTCTAAATTAAGTCATGGACGGTTTATTAAGGGTCTTTTGGGTATTTTAATTAAATATATAAAGGTTAATCACGTGGAAGACCTCATTCTTCAAGAACACAAACCCAAAACTCTTAAAAGATATTTCAAAACCTCCATTGAAGTCAAACTTGAAGAGGCAGCTTAGTGAGGGGTTTTTGTGTCGAAATTCTTCATCAAAGTGAAGAATTATCATCCTTGAGGTATGAATTTTGATCCTTGAAACTTGTTTCATCAAGGAGCCCAATCCTCAACATGTTTTTTCAAAGTTTTCTAAAGTGAATTATCCAATTTCATGATTCTACCATGGGTTCTTGCATAAATGATTTGTATTATCATATAATTGATACTGTATTGATGATTTTAATCTAAATTACCTATGAACCCATGTAAATTGATGAACCCTAGTTTTTTGACTATATTATGGGTTATTTGATATTAATATATTATTTTGGAATTATTATGTAGTTTCTTATGGGCTTTCTAACGATATAATAATTGTATTCAATTTTCATCTAATTGACCCTAGATTGTTAAACCTAGATTAACTTGATAGAGATTTCATTAGATTTTATGATTATTGCTTGAATTGTTGGTTATGGCCATGGGTAAGGGCCTTGTGATGTTGAATTGGACGATTTAGCATTGAATTGAAGTGTGAATAAAGGAATGAAGATATGCTTCCCGGATTTCTCTAATTTGATATTAATTATTCTTAGATTCTAATGTGATTGGTATGGTCCAGTTATGGTGGCGGTATTATGTATTTTACATGCAATTGATGTGGCCTTGTCGGCGTTAGTTTATGCAATATGATGACCATGACCTTATTGGCATGTACTTGAAGTTATGTGGCTATTTGTGTAGTTTGATTATGTGAAGCTTGATGTTATCTATCTACGTGTGAAGTTTTATAGTCATATATGTATTCTTCTACTTATGTTGTCTAAGTGATCATGTTAGACTATGACTTAGACATTAGGATTATAGTGTTAGGTTAAGTCTTCGTTATTCCTATTTTACTTTATGAGTCAATCTGGAATATATTAATGATGTTAAGATGATATATAGGATGACTTGAAGATGTTAGGTTGTTTTATATGTGTATCTAGAATGACTTGTATTATGTATTAAATGTGAAGTATGTTATGTCTTGTCTTGATTGACTTGTATATCTTGCTTGATGTATATATGATTATGAATATGCGATATCTTGATTTAGAGTATTAGAGCTCTTAGTCTTGAATGTATTAATGACATGTGACTTCAAATTGTTATATGAGAATCTATTATGTGCAAACCTTGACATAAGGGTAAGGTTAAGAATGATTGAAGTGTAAGCCGTAATGGTATCCTTCAATGTAAAAGAATGATGGACTTAAGGTTAGTTGGCTGGAACGGCATCATATTAATCCTTAGGAAAGTCATCATGAGCTTCTTGTGACCATTGTGAGGTATCCCTAGTGGACCTTCCTTGGTAGGGTAAATGTGATTGGGTTATGAACTAGTTATGGAACCCTTTTATGTGAACCTAATGTATGAATTACTCAATGAGAACGAAGGCTAGCACCGACTGAGTATGGTAAGGGAAAGTAGTTCTAGTGAAGCCCTTCATATTCCTTAACAATGTGCCTACATGTTATGTGGCTAAGTTCTACCATTGGTAAGTAGAACAACCTCATCAGAGTAGGATATAACTCTGGATTCCATGTCATGCTATTATGGTCTATGTCGGTGATTGCCTATTCTCATCATATGGAATACCTATTAGCATTTGATGATTTTATAGAGTTTAGATGGTGGTATGGGACGCTATCTAGACATTGCACAATAGACTTTGAAGGTGTTATGTGGAGTTCCTACGTCTTTTACAAGACCATTATTTGAATGTCCATTATTTGATGTATGAGTCTTAATGAACTAATGAACTAATGACTTATGTTAAGGAGTATGAAAATAAATGAGTACCTAATCTAAAGTGACTTAAGGATTCCTTAGCTAGAGTGTGGAGAGGACAAAAGGGATGATCTCTTTATGTCTTATCTTTGGAAGTCTTGAGTATGACTCTAGTTAAGGAAGTTGGTTGATTTTGTGGACATGATCTAAGCGTTAGGTAGTCTTAAGGACTATTTAGGTAATCTTGAAGAGGTCACTATTGACGTTATCTCTTGATTTACTTAAGTAGGTCCTTTCATAGCCTTTGGGAAGAATGTCATATCATCTGTGTTGGTGATTTATGTGAGCATGATTCTATCTTAGGAAGCCTATTGGATCTCTTAAGTGTGTGCGTAAGAGATTGTATGGGCGGTCGCTTCACAACTCACTCAAGTGAGACTTAGAGTTCACCTTTGGTAGAAGAATCTTACCTTGATGTTTATGATTGCTTTTTAAGTATGTATATCAATCATTAAAGGTAATCTTAAGGGTCGTTTAGGCACATCTAGAGAGGTTGTATGGGAGGTCTCTCTTTTTGTGACTTAAGTGAATCATAGGATGACTTTAAATGAGGAAATTACAGGCTAGAAGTATCTTATGTGTTTCTAAATTGATTAATGATTTTATAATGTTTATAATATGCTTTTAAATGAATAGATGCATTTTTCGAATAAAGTCTATTTTCATGATCTTTATGCATAAGCCATACTTAGTACATGTAGTTATACTAATTCCATGCTTTTATCCATATAGTTCTTGGTAGGTGAGGAGCTTTGAGAAGGGAAGACATGGACTTAGAAGATCGTTCAAGAGAAGTTGAAGTATGTCCTCACTTGACTCGAGGGCATATATATGTATTTTAAGTTTCGTTCAAAGGATTGTAATAAACTAGGTATTTCTATATTTGTATTTTGAAGTATAAGTCGTATCCCAAGTATTCTTGTGTCTTAAGATGATGAGATTGAGACTAAGTATTTCCTATTACCATTATATGAAAGATATTTTGAAGACAATATTATGTTTTGTGAAAAGTTTTAATTCCGCCTTACTTTTAACAATGTATATGCAATGAATGATATGAAAGGGATTGTCTAAGAACTCCGAGAGTTTGACGACGCCGTTCCAGATTCCAAAATTGTGCCCTAACTTCTCGGGTGTGGTTTCGGGTTGTGACAGACAACTAAGTCACCTATATATGTTGCATGAGGCTATCAGGTCCTTAAATGAGTTATTATTGTGTATATAGGCAGTGTGTCAAGTTTTGTGAATTTTGGAGGTCAAACATCCAAGAACATCCATGATGTTCGAAAGGTTTGCCTTGAAATGACCTTGTGTGTCTATGCATGTTTCGTTGAGTTTTACGTGTTTGTTTTTGATGAAATTGGAGTGGTAGGTCCTTAAATCGTATGCAAACACATTTGGGTTGGAAACATGCGGGTACGACTCCACGTAGGACCCACAAGGGGTCCTAAAGGAGTGCCCCAACTTGGAGCTCAACACTTCTAGGTAGTGGCAATCAACTGACCCAAACGATGGCCACTCTACCAGGCGATGGCCCATCGTTGGGTGGCATAAATTGATCCACTTGGCCTGCAGGTTGAGGATTTTCGAGAGCAACCAACGATAACCCATCAATGGGGCGTGGGTGAGACCACAGACCGTCGATGCTGGTCGTCAATGGTACTAAATACTGGCAGATTTTCTGTTTAGACTTGGGGGTTTTGGGAAATTCACCCCAGTTAATATAAAATAGGAGGACATTTATTTTGTGTTTTTATGGGTATTTTAAGAGTTTATAAGTCATTAAACTCTCATTTAAACCTTAACAGCTTAATCAAAACACATTCACTCCCAAAGTTTATTAAAAAACCTCCATGAGAGCTCAAGGTGATGATGGAGCTTGAAGATGGTTCTTCAAAAGAGTTTCATCTTCAATTATCATTGGATTCTTATAATAAGGTCTGGGAGTTCTGCATCTAAGGCTTGCTATAACCATAGAGCCAATTTCAAAGATGATTTTCAAAGATTTCAAAAAGATGAAAAGTTCATTTTCTACGCTAAGTCTTGGGTTCTTGTATGAAACGTTTTTAAACACTAAGGTATGATAGTATTGATGTTTAGCTTTGGAATTGATGTGGTAAGATGGAGTGTGTATATGCTTCCCTAATTACCTTTATTTTATGTTAAGTAGACTTCAATTATGTTGTGATTGGTATGGTCCACTTATGGTGGCGGTGCTACGTGAATTGATGTGTCCTTGTTGGTGTTACTTTATGCAATATGATGATCATTCCTTGTCGGCACTACTTGAAGTATTATGATGACTTGTCTTATTTATTTATATGAAGTATGAGCATATCTATCTATATGTTAAGTAATGTGAAAGTATGTGTTCTTTCTCTATATGTCAGGAAATCATGTAGACTATGATATGTGCTTATATTGTAGTATTAAAGTTGATGCATGGTCGTTCCTACTTGACTATATAAGTCTATTATGGTTATATTGATGATGATATGACAGTATATAAGATGACTTAAATATGATAATACTTATTCTTGAGTGACTTAAATAGTTAAATGTATTATGTGTTAAAGTGAAGTATGTTGTGTCTTGTCTTTGTTGACTTGTATCCCTTACTTGATGCATGTATGAAGGTGAATATGTGGCATCTTGACTAAGGATTCTAAAGTCTCTTAGTCTTTTATATATGAATGACATGTGACCTTGAATGATGTTAAGAGGGTCTTTACGTGAAACCTTAAACCTAGTGGTAAGGTTATGAATGTTGAAGTCGAAAGTCATAATGTTATCCTTCAAGGAAAGGAATGATAGACTTAACATTGATTGGCTGGAACTGCATCATATCAATCCTTAGGAAAGTCATGATGCTTGTCGCAATTGGAAGGTAGCCATAAAGGACCTCTTTGTAGGGTAAATGAAATTGGGTTATGAACTTGATATGGGACCCCTTATATGAACCTTTAATGTATATTAATATATGTGAACAAAGGCTAGCACCGAGTGAGTATGGTAAGGGAAGTAATTCTAGTTATAGAATGAGACTAGATTACAAATCACGCCCTTCATATTCCTTAGCCATGTGCCTACATGGGATGTGTCTAAGTTCTACCATTGACATTCCATGCTTTTTTACCATGGTCTATGTCTTTTATTGCCTATTCTCATCATATGGGATACCTGATAGCATTAGAGAAGTTCTATGAAGTTAAGGTGGTGGTATGGAACTCTATCTAGACATTGCACATTAGGCATTGAAGGTGTTAGTTAGAGTCCCTAGGTCTCTTATCCAAGACCATTACTTGAATGTCCTTTATGTGATGAATGTCTCCTAAATGAACTAATGAATAAAATGACTTAAGTTAAAAAAGAAAGTATGTTAATTGAATAAGTACTTACCTAGAGTAGTTAAGGGTTGTATAGATTAGGTGGGAAGGGGGCGTAGGAATGGTCACTTCGTATCTTACTTAGATAAGTCCTAAGAATGACTCTAGTTAGGGAAGATGTTGATTATGTAGAGATGATCTAAACATAGGAAGTCGCAAGGATTATTTAGAGAATCTTGATGAGGTAAGACATGGACGTTATCTTCTTGATTTACTTAAGTAAGACTTTTGATAACCTTGTAGGGGAGAGTATCATATTATATGTATGCTAATGTATTAAGTGAGAATGATTCTATCATAGATAGTCTATAGGATCACTTAAGTGTGTGTGCAAGGGATAGTATGGGAGGTCACATCACAACTCACTCAAGTGAGCTTTAGAAGAACTTTTCGTAAGATGATCTCATGTTCATATTTTTGATATCTTGTAAATGTATGTTGATCTCATCATGGGTGGACTTAAGGATCATTTGGGTGTGCCTAGAGAGGGTGTATGTGCGGTCTCTCTTTGTCTTAATTAAGTGAGTCTTAGGATAGCTTTTAGTGAGGGAATTATATGCTAAAAGGGGTGTAAAGTGAAGCTAATAAACTTCATCGAACAGTGAAGAAGTTCACTGCATTGTGAAGTAAGCTCACAGTAATATTTTTTTTAAGTGTGACTAATTGCATAAATGATTTCTTATGTGTTTCTAAGTTGTTAAATGTTGATCTTATGCCTATTGTATGATTTCTTACTCAAAATTCATGACAAGCATCACATTTACTAACTACCCCTTTCTCATGGTTATTGAATGGCTTCCATACATAGTGCATCTAATGTGCTAACCCCTTCTTTTCCCTTTTTGAATAAAGTGTAGGGAATTGAAAGTCTTGATATGCATGGAGGATGGATTTGTTTCCAAGGGTTGAAGATGATGGATTGGTGAGCCCTCATCGATTCAAGGACAATATCCACATGTTTCTGATGTCTTATTTTTTATTTTATTGTCTTGTATGGGCTTAGATCCAAGTGTTCTATACTCCAAAGTTTAGATGGTTCAATGAGATGTCGTAAAGGTTTAATGTTTTAAATGGAAGTCTTTCCTTTTGCGTATTGGTTAGTAAAGACTTCTTAGTGTGTGAAGAAATTTTTAAATTTTTACTCTTTTTAGTATGTTTATTATTCAATGAATGATACGAGTGGCTTAGATGAGACTTCTTGAAGTCTCATTTGCCGTGTGGCAACACAAGGATGCTCTAACTTCTAGAATGTTCTTGTGGGACGTGAAAATAGGCAACTTCTCGCTTCAATATTTAATATGGGCGTACATACCGAAGAATAAATTTCCCTTTCTTGCCAAACCTCATTATACCCTTCATGGGTGAGATTTAAAATATAACCAATCATTAACTTCTACATCTAGGTCCCTTCTTCTCACATCAGGATAAGACTTTTCTCGACTGTGTCGTTCTCAACCTCTATCCAATCAGCTCAACTTTCTTAATAGATTCATAAACCTATTCTTTACCAAAAAGAGAAATCTCACCTATCTCAAACAAACCAACCGGAGATCGACTTCTCCTACCATACAAAGATTCAAAAGGAAACATTCTTATACTTGCAAAGTCTCTTAGTCTTGTATGTATGAATGACATTTGACCTTGAATGATGTTAAGAGGGTCTTTATGTGAAACCTTAAAACCTAGTGGTAAGGTTATGAATGTTGAAGTCGAAAGTCATAATAGTATCCTTCAATAAAAGGAATGATAGACTTAACATTTATTGGTTGGAACTGCATCATATCAATCCTTAGGATAGTCATGATGCTTGTCGCAATTGGAAGGTAGCCCTAAAGGACCTCTTTGGTGGGGTAAATGCAATTGGGTTATGAACTTGATATGGGACCCCTTATATGAACCTTTAATGTAAATTAATATATGTTAACAAAGGCTAGAACTGAGTGAGTATGGTAAGGGAAGTAGTTCTAGTTAAAGAATGAGACTAGATTACAAAGCACACCCTTCATATTCCTTAACCATGTGACTACATGGGATGTGTCCAAGTTCTACCATAGGCATTCCATGCTTTTCTACCATGGTGTATGTCGGTTATAGCCTATTCTCATTATATGGGATACCTAATAGCATTAGAGAAGTTCTATGAAGTTATGGTGGTGGTATGAGACTCTATCTAGACATTGCACATTAGGCATTGAAGGTGTTGGTTAGAGTGCCTAGATCTTGTCCGAGACAATTACTTGAATGTCCTTGATGTGATGAATGTCTCCTAAATGAACTAATGAAGATAATGACTTAAGTTAATAAAGAAAGTATGTTAATTGAATAAGTACTTACCTAGAGTAGTTAAGGCTTGTATAGATAAGGTGTGAAGGGGGCATAGTATTGCTCACTTTGTGTCTTACCTAGATAAGTCTTAAAAATGATTCTAGTTAGGGAAGATGTTGATTATGTTGACATGATCCAAACTTAGGTAGTCTCAAGGAATATTTAGGTAATCTTGATGAGGTCAGTCATGGATGTGATCTTCTTGATTTACTTAAATAAGTCTTTTGCTAACCTTTTTAGGGGAGAATATCATATTATATGTATGCTAATGTATTAAGTGAGAATGATTCTATCATAGATAGTCTATAGGATCTCATAAGTGTGTGTGTAAGGGATTGTATTGGCGGTAACTTCACAACTCACTCAAGTGAGCTTTAGAATAACCTTAGGTAAGAGGATCTCATGTTCATATGTTTGATGTCTTGTAAATGTATGTTGATCTCATCATGGGATGCCTTAAGGATCATTTGGGTGTGCCTAGAGAGGGTGTATGTGCGGTCTCTCTTTGTCTTAATTAAGTGAGTCTTTGGATAACTTTTAATGAGGGAATTATATGCTAAAATGGTGTAAAGTGAATCTAATAAACTTCATCGTAACAGTGAAGAAGTTCACTGCAGAGTGAAGTAAGCTCACTGTAATATTTCATTAAAGTGTGACTAATTGTTTAAATGATTTCTTATGCATTTCTAAGTTGTTAAATGTTGATCTTGTGCTTACTGTATGACGTCTTAATAAAAATTTATGAAAATCATGTGATTTACTAACTACCCCTTTCTCATGGTTTTTTAATGGCTTCCATACTTAGTGCATCTAATGTGCTAACCCCTTCTTTTGCCTTTTTGAATAAAGTGTAGGGAATTGAAAGTCTTGATATGCATGGAGGATGGATTTGTTTCTAAGGGTTGAAGATGATGTATTGGTGAGCCCTCATTGATTCGAGTACAATATCCACATGTTTCATACGTCTTAGTTTTTATTTTATTGTCTTTTATGGGCTTAGACCGAAGTGTTCTATACTCCAAAGTTTAGATGCTTCAATGAGATGTTGTAAAGGTTTAAGGTTTTAAATGAAAGTCTTCCCTTTGCGTATTGGTTAGTAAAGAGTTCTTAGTGTGTGAAGAAAGTTTAACATTCTTACTCTTTTTAGTATGTTTATTATTCAATGACTTATACGAGTGTCTTACATGACACTTCTTGAAGTCTAATTTGCCGTGTGGCGACACAAGGATGCTCTAACTTCTAGGGTGTTCTTGTGGGACGTGAAAATAGGCAACTTCTCGCTTCAATATTTGATATGAGCATACATACCGAAGAATAAATTTCCCTTTCTTGCCAAACCTCATTATACCCTTCATGGATGAGATTTAAAATATAACCAATCATTAACTTCTAAATCTAGGTACCTTCTTCTCACATCGGGATAAGACTTTTTTCAACTTTGTGTCATTCTCAACCTCTATCCAATGAGCTCAACTTTCTTAATAGATACATAACCCTATTCTTGACCAAAAACAGAAATCTCACCTATCTCAAACCAACCAACCGGAGATCTACTTCTCCTACCATACAAAGATTCAAAAGGAGCCATCCTTATACTCGCAAAGTGATTATTATTGTTGGGAAATACTATTAATGACATGCGTTCATACCAATAACCTTTGAATTCTATACAATGATGCCCTCAACGTGTCCTCTAATGTCTGAATTGTGTGGTCCACTTGACCATCTGATTGAGGGTGAAAAGTTGTGTTTCCCTTCACCTTAGTACAAAGCCCTTTTTGGAATGACTTCCAAAAGTGTTAAGTAAACTTAGTACCCCGATCCAAAGTAATGGATAAAGGAACCACATGTAACATTATATATAGGCTTAAGTCATGAAAGTCCCCTTAAATTTGTCCGCATAATTCACTTAGACACCTTAACTAGGACTTGTACCTATTGGACATCTCTACTAATTCGGATTTGAACCTTTTGAACACTTTTTTTACAATTACCTAAAAGTATGAAATGTGTGTAATACACTCGCGATGATGTGGAAAATTGACAAATCAATTATGTACATGTGGCATTTTGACGAAAAAAAAGAAAAAAAGAAAAAATTCAAGTGTTGTCATCACTTTGAAATCCTATTCGTCACCATAGCCCCCTCCTCCACCATAGTTTTCATCACCTTCAAATCCTCTTAACCCACTATTCTTTTTTCAGATCTGTTTTTTTAAAAGTTGAAAATAGCAAATTGCATATACATAAAAATTAATTAATAGATGAACCTACAAAATATGAACCACTTATAAATATTAATAAAATCATTTACTACATAATCATCTAAGCATATTCGTTTTTTTATTTTAAATCTGATTTGTTAGATATATTTTCAGTAGAAAAATGGAAGAAGAAACAAAGTAGTCATTGTATGGGTCTATATTTTTACCCGTAAATAAGATCACAATATTTAACAAATTTTAAAAAAATGGAGAAGGAAATCGTAATGGTGTTTCTATAGTTGAATATGATAGAGGTGAGGGGGAGGGATAGGAAGAGGAGGCAGGAGAAAAGAAAAGGGTGGAAGGTGTTGGTGGCAACATCTTCCGCGTAGATGGTATTGGTTTTGGAAGAAGTTATGGCTAAGGAAGAAGGAGGAAGGAAGAAGGAAGAAGAGAGAGATTTAAAAAAAAGAAAACCTAAAATAAGTTCTGACGTGCTGAATGGATGTGTATTACACCTTCCTTGCCATGTCAGCGAAAAGTGTCAAATAGGTACTTATTCTGAACAATAGAAGTGTTCAATAGGTACCAGTCCTAGTTGAAGTGTCTAAATGAATTATGCAGACAACTTTAAGGGGCCGCAGATGACTTTAGCCTTATATATAATTTATAGACATCATTGCATAATCTTCTGCCAAATGATAGACCTTGACGAGACTATAGTTGGCTGATTTGTCATCCTATCAATAATGACTCATATAGTCATTTCTCCTACGAGTACGAGGAAAACCCACTATAAATTCCATATTCACATCTTCCCATTTCAAAGTAGAAATAAGAAAATGTTTAGATAAGACTCCCAACATTTGGTTCTCAACCTTAACTTGTTGAGAATTAGGACATTTGGCTAGCGAATCCTGCAATATCTCTCTTCATACTATTCAACAAATAAACTACTAGTAGATCACAGATCATGTGGTGGGTCCTAGATGAATACAATACCGAGAACTATGAGCCTTCTCTACAATTTTTCCCTCAAACCATCAATATCCGCAACTCACAGTCGACCTAAGTACATGTGTACCACATATTCCTCTTGTGTGAAAGCCTAAACGGACTTTTTGAGTAGTCACTCCTTCAACTCAACCTATGAACGATCAAAGCTTTTATTAATGATTAATGATGTTTTAAAGACAATTCATCCAATTCTAAGAACCAATGATTCTTAATCATAATTTAACCCAACTAAATATTTTTTGTCAAATCCCACAATGAGCAGTACATGTTTTCGATTCAATTGGGAAGTATTAACGTATTCAAATGGATCATAGTAACAAAATTTATTGAATGAAGAAATCATTCAATGGGTCAAACTAACATCAAATGAGGGTTTTAGGTTTCATTAACAGCTACAAACAATCAAAAACAATAAAAATTAACAATAATGAAATGGGCTCTTTGGATGTGACAGATTATAGGGAATTATAGACATATAGATAATTGAAACTATTAGTCAATCGCTAGATACTAGTTAATAAACTAGGCTACAGGGGAGGTAAACTTTCTCTTGAACAATTTACCTCGAATTAAGTTATTTCTCTCAAATATCAACAAGCATGCACATTAAGACAACCCACATCGTAAACCATTTAGACTATCGAGGTGAATCTTTTGGATTGGGTTTAGGATTATATCTCTCGAGCTAAACCCAGGTCAACCTTATACCAAAAAACCATCAACTGTAAATTTTATGTCTAAATCGTTTCTCTCAAACAAGCCAAGAAAAAAAAAAGAACTGCATTTACAACTACAATTCTTGAATCAAACCATAATTATTGATAACAATGACCTCTAAACAACATTTAAAATAATAGTTCGTAAATCCAATAAATTGAATGATCCATAATTACATGATCACATCCAAAGAAATGAAGTTTTACCTAGACATTATAAAAAGGTAAAATGAGTTACCGAATTTATTATTCATCAGCTGGTTAAGTGTAGATTCGTCCTTACAATGATGACATTAGAAGAATCTCAAAGACTCACTTCCAATTTCTAAAAAGTGAATTTCTTCAACCCTTCAATACTAAGAAAAAACATTTTAAAAATTGTCTCAAGATCGTTCTCAAGTTAAAAATTGATAAGTAATACAACAAAATGATTCTGTGAGACCAAATTAAATGTCCGAAAACCCCTTAATGTTAAGCATAAATAGGTGCGAAGAGTCACTTGGCGAAATAGGTCGGGCTCGCCGAACCACTCAGTAAGTCCTGCTTTGGTATACTAGAACGCCCTTTTTCCTTGGTCATAACATTCTACAGGTCTGTAACATTGGGCGATGAATCTTGGCTTTGCAAAATCACTCAATGATCCTCCGACTTCTCTTTTTCATCTCCAACTTGGTTCTTTCCTATATAACTTGACACACAATAAATTTAGTAGGTCCTATGAGCAAGTTGGCGATCCTCTAGTTTGCACATCTCCATTTTTTCAGCTTATTTCATTCCATTTTTCATATTAATGTTCGTCCATTGTTCCACAATCAGTATACTAGAAAATTAGGGATTGTAAATCAGTTATATGCACAACTTAATCATTTGACGACACTAAACCTATAAAAACTAAGCCCTAAATGAGTCAAAATGTTGGACTCATCAAAACACCTAACTTAAATTTTTGTGTGTCGTCAAGTAAAGCTCAACTTCTGCAACTCGAAAAGGGTGTCTCAAAAAGTGCTTCCTAATACTAAATTATTAATATATACAAGAAGATTGATCTAACTCATGAAAGGAAAAATTGTGCACTCAAATATTCAAGTTGTGACTCACTATTATCAAAGATACTCAAGATCACAATACTTGCTTAAAATTCAATTTCAAGCTAAACAAAGGAACTCAAATGTTCTTACGACAAGGATAATTCAACATTCACACTAAATTCTTTAAAAATTTATATATCCGGAATCACATACAACTCTCACACTCATAAATATGAACACATTTATTACTTCACCCATGGTTTGCCCTGTTTTCCTTATGAATATTCATTTCTGCTCACCCAAGATAAAAAAAGGTCTTTCCAAGGTTTGAAATGGGGTTGAGTTTAAAGATATGGTCATTTAGGCCTAGAGTCTGCTATCCTTATGAAATGTTGTATGAAGATCACTTTCTTTCCTTTTCTTCAACTTTTTCACTCTTGCTCAAAATTCAGTCAAGTATTCACTTCCAATGGAATACTTGCCACTTAATTTCTTTTGCAACTTTCACAACTTTTTAATTCGTTTTATTTTTGCTTCTTTCTTTTGCTTCTCTTTTATTAAATGGAGGGGTTCCATCCTTTTCATGTTCATGGATCATGTGGGATTTATTCAAACTTATTTATTACCTCATCTTTTAACCACACCCCAACTTAGGATTTTGACCTAAGTTCTTTATTCAAACAAACGATATTTCATGAGGATTATGGGTGAATGGATAAAGATGGTTTACAATTGCATTATGTTTCTTCAAATAAATCGGTAAGGCTCAAAGGGGTTCAAACAAAGTTCATTGATGTACCGTGGTTTATGGAGAGTTCTAATGCTTTTTGCTTAAATATTAGTTTGTATTAAGAGCCTTTTTGTAGTAATTATAATAGGTTTTGTCTTTGTTTTATAGAAAGATTGTCGAAAACGAAAATGTAGAAGGCCGTGAAGAATCAGTACAGAAGTGACCCACGAAGCCATCGACGGCCTGTCGTCCCATTGACGGACCGTAGGTGGTGACCGTCAATTGAAGGTTCAGGCATCTGGAAGCAACTCGGGGAATTTTTGACTAAGTGTAGGGCTATGGAAGGATCGACGGTCCATCGATTAATCGATGTACCATTTTGGAAAAAACGTCGATGTGATCAGAGACTATCCAGTACCCGATGTTGAAGAAAAGCTAAGTATTGAACGACAAGAAGCATCGATAGACCGTATGTGAGTCTATGGACCGTGTTGTTTGTCTGTCGATTGGATCAAAGAAGGTGCAAAGTGAAGGCTTAGAAAGATTCTATGTATGGACCGACGGAGGCAGTCGACGATCTGATGTTTGATCGATAGACCGTCTGTAGGGGGGGGGTCGTGGATTGAAGCCGCGTTTTGGAAAAACTTTCCTTATTTTAACTCCTTTTAATTTAGGACTCTTTTTATTATAAATAGGGGAAAAACCTCTTTTTTGGGGTTGGCTTCTTTTACTTATTTCATACTTTTGTTCTTGTAGATTCTTTTTGCAATTAAATCAAATTTCCGGATTTTGTGTTCAAGATAATTGTGTGATTTAAAGTTGAATTTTTGGATTTTCTTCGAATTTGTCCAAGTAAGTTCATGATTTATTAATTATCAATTATGAATTGTGTTCTTCTAAGCATGGGTAACTAAATCCTCAACTAGGGTTGTGGGAACCACGGGTGATAAACAAAAAACACCTAGCTAAATAACAATTCTCTATTAGGTTATTGCATGCATCGATAATTCTTTTGTCTAGAAGTCTTTTTAACGAGTGCACGCGTTAGAACTCACCTTATTTCTACTTTCTAGACCAAGGGGGTAGTTAAGAGGAAAAGAATCATCGACATAGATTTAGTGGATACTATCTTATAGGCTAGTTTCGATTTGTGTGAAGTAATAATTAAGCCAAACATTGAATATGATGCTTAAAATGAAGTAAAGGTAAGGGTTAGTAACTTAGACACACGTAGCCGGACCAAGGTACGGGGAGAAACTCTTTAAATACCGGACCAAGGATTTAGATGTACATAACTTATCACTTTGCATGCAAAAAGCTAGAAATTTTTTTTTATAGCTAGGATTATGGAGTTATGAACCTATGGGAAACACTTACCCCTAGTTTCTCTCACAACTTTATAAACACCAATTATTCACTCTTGCTACTTGTTTGATTTCACACCATTGTAAAATTTTTGTTTCACAAAACCCCCCTTTTTAACTACTTGTTATCTAAAAGGACTTGACTCAATAGAGATAATCGTACATTACAGTTAAGTCTAAATTATTTTCCTCGTGGTATCGACCCCAACCTAATAGTTGGGTTCTTTACTTGATGCGACCGCTTATACTTCTTTAGGGAAGTGTAACTTGAGCATATCATTCACATATCTCACAAGGTTCATCACAGAAGAGGTATATTGTCAAACTGTCTCATTCTTCAAAAATTTTTGTCTGACATGCACTCAAGATCTTGCACTAACTAGTACACCGGACCAGCGGAGAAAATTCTAAGTGTCATAGAAAAGGTTCATAGTAAGGTCATCACAAAATGCATTAGCATCAATTTAAAACAAGACTAGCTCTTTCGTTAGTGTGCAATGTTCATAAACAAAGACTCATTTGATAATCATCTAGTCACAATAAGAAGAAAAAAATCGCATATTGTCTATGCGACTTCTTTTGTCCTTAACGTAACCACACATTCATTTTTGTTCGATTAGGATCTCTATTCAAGTCATCGGCATTAATGATAACCGATACTCAAATTTGCACAAGAACAATCACATTAACACACAACAATAGTGGAAAAAGATTTCAGATGGGTCAAAAACCATTTTCATAAATAATAAGGAGCCACAAGCTAGAACATCCACAAGATAGAAACCAAAACATAATTTAAACATAAATCCGAATACATGCACACACATACTCACACATATATATATAATTTTCAAAACAAGTAGGTATGGAAATTCGTCACCCCACCACAAATAAAAAAAGTAGTTCTCTACAAATCCAACAATATAATAAAAGTCAATAAAAATGACAAAAAGGGAGGTAAAGAAACTTCTTGTCTACATACTCTTTCAATTTGTCGAGGCATGAATGTCTAGGGTTACACTTTGATCCATAGTTATAGTGCCCTGTCTAACATATACAGTAGATCCACTAGGGCAATCCATAGTTGTATCTACAAATGATATTTACACAACTTACTATACCATGGCCTCCTCAACCTCTCTAAGACCCTCAGAGGTAGGCTCTTCATCAACAGAGTTGCTCCTCATTAGTATCATCCTTTGCATAGTTTTGTCATATTAGACCACCCGAAAAGTGGGCCAACCATTCCTCTATTTCAAGGACCAATACCTCAATATATACAGTCTAGTAGCTTCTTATCGTTAATTTCACGAGTTTGAAACTTTTGCAATAGTGTCGTAAATCTCAACCATAAATCATAGATTGTTTCACCCTCTATGTTTTTTGAAGTCAAGGATTATATCCCTAACAATCATCATTTTCGAAGGAGGGTAATCCACCTGATTACCATTGCTACAAGTTATGCTCAAATCCTCCTAAAAAATAATACAAAAACAAAAAATAAGTAAATTCAATTTTTACTAACAAGAAAAAAATTCAACTTCACTAAATAATTTGAAACAACACCACTTTTCAACAGCAGTGCCATTTTTATTATAATGTTTCAAAGAAACTTCTTCAAATTCTATGCATCAATTACCATTGATCAGCATATAGTCAAACTAAATGAGTTGGGGTTGAATCCTACAGGGAGCGATATGTGTTTTACATTCACTTGGGAAGTATGAACATGTTCAAATAAATCATAGGAATGCGAAATTGGGGGGTTTTGTTTTGATGAACACCTACAAACAATCACAAACAATAAAAATTATCAATAACGAGATAGGTTGGTGGGATGTAATGTATTATAGGAAATTATAGACATATGTGTAATTGCAACTTGTAACATTCCATAAAATGTACTTGTCTAGTGAAGACTATTATTTTTTAAGAATATGCATTGGGGTACATAGACATCCCAACGCCCAATATTGAGTAATATTGAGCATGTTAGAGCATATTGGTTTAAAGGTGTTAGCCAATTTCTATGTATTAACAAGTAAGATAAAATACACTTTGATATTTAGCCAATTTCTATGTACTAGTTATTTAAACATGTTGCCACCATAGGATAGTATCTAGTGGATCCACCTAGAAAGCTACGTCATGTAAGTTCTACTTTGGCCGGTAGACCACCTCTTTTCGGTGTAGGGAAGACACCGGCTTCCATGTTTAGCTCACATGGTCTATGTCGGTTAAGGCGAATGTTCCCTCATGTAAAATGAAAGGCAAGTAAATGAATGTTGACTAGGGTGACTTAAGAAGTTTACTTAGTATAGGAAGGGATATGGGACTCAACCTAGACATTGCAAAAGTTAACTCTAAGGGAAGTCCTAGGAGGTTGTTCTTATACAATCTGACGACATGATAGATATATGTTTATGATACCTGATGTTACTCTTACATGACTGTTGGTCATTATGATGCATACGTTATTGGTTTATATTGTTATATGAAGTGATGGCTACTTATGTTACAAGTTACATGAAGCAAAGCTTTACTTATGGTCTCCTATCTTATCTACTTGGTTTTGTGGGGTTATGGGGCTTCACATGAACATTGCACTTGTATGTTGGGGATGAGATCATTGGTAAATGTTTTGTATGTTATGTTTATATGATTTATTGAATATGTTAACATGACTGTATGAAAATATGTGTTTAATTATGATCGTGTTGTAATTTGATGGTCTGCTTAGTTTGTAGCGTTATTTGGTATGTGCATTGAATACTTTCACATGACATAGCATGTTTTCTAATAAAATGTTAAATGATCCTTTTTCATGCATGTCCTTATGTGTTATGTTCATATACTCATACTTAGTACATGTGGCGTACTAACCCCATTATTTTATATTACTACAACTGTAGGTTCAGTCCATTGAAGTTTAAGGAGGCCGATTTGAAGAAGCTTGGAACACTTTCTCCAAATCATGGTAGGTCCTCATGTTCAGGATGCTATCATTTATTTTCCAGCTTATGAAGACTTCAGTAGATATTATAATTATCTATTTCCATCATATTTTCATTGGATTCTTTTGTATTAAGGCCTATATGGCATATTGACTATTTATTGGCTAAGTCCAAATTTGAACTCTTAGATGGTTTTAGATATATATGAGACAATTCCTTAGAATATTGTATGGCTTATGAATATTATATATGAAGTCTAAGTATACTTCAATAGTATATTAAAAGTTTTAATTTTTCCACAAAATTTAACTGTATGATTGTGTTGAATGCTAAGAAGAGGCTTGTCTTCGACCTCTGAGAGGTTAACGACGCTGGTCTCATCTGGGGTGTATTATCTGGGTGTGACACAATTGTTAGTCAATAAGTAGATATTAGTTACTAAGTTACAATATAGAGGAGGTAAACTTTCTCTTGAAAAAGTTACCCTAATTTAAGTGATTTTACTTTAACATAAACAACCATGTAGAAAAAAAAGAAGACCACACCTTAATACAATCAGTCTCTCGAGCTCAATGTGTTGGATTGGGTTTAGGAGTCACTCGCTAGAGCTGAACACAGATCAAACAAAACCACAAACCATCAATCATCAAATTAAGTTCTAAAACCTTTATCTTGACAAAGCTAAGAAAATAAATAAAGATCTGTATTATCAACTATAATTCATCAATTGAGACATAATTAATGATTAAACTCACTTCTAAATAACATTTAAACTAACCATTATCAATATCCATAAACTAAATCAGCCCTAATCACATGACACACCCCAAGTATTGGGGTTTTAGCTAGACATAATAAAAAAGGTAACAACATTAACAAACTTATTATCCATCAACATGGTAAGTGTAGATTTGTCCTTAGAATCATCCCATTCGATGAATCCCAACGGCCCACTTCCAATTTCTGAAAAGTGAACTTCTTCGATCCCTCAAAGCTATGGAAAATTAGAAAACAACTCTCTCAAGATTGTTATTAAGATAAAAATTTATAAGTAATATAACAAAATCATCTTTTGATAGAAAAGTGGTTGTTCAAAAATGTATTTCTAGTGGCAAAAAATTTACAGTGAAGAGTCACTCGGTGTAGTAAGTCGAGTTCGTCAAATAATTTGCGACATTCCCTTTGGTCTATTCCATCGCCCTTTTTCTTTTGTACTCCACATCCTATAGGTCTTTAACCTTGGCTGATCTACTTTGTCTTTCGAGGACCGTAGGTGATGTTTAATTAACAGATCCACAATTAATATATTAGATATATATGACTACAGAATTTAATTAATAACTTAAGTACATTCAAAATGTTGTAACATTCTACTTGCATCAATCAATCCCCACATTTTGAGATCCAATTTAGGAAAATAGGGGAAATTCATCGACTATAGGGAGATTCAACATAAAACCATAAAAAATCCTAAATATATCCATAATTAAACATACTTTAGTAATTAAACATGAATTTTAAAGAAATCCATGAGATTGAAGTCAAACCCTTACTTACGGATTTATAACTTTTAAATTAGAGGTTCTAGAGGGGATCCATGGATATTTACAATCAATGGATACAATACCTTAGTTATTTTTATACTTAGAATTTGAGTAAAAAACCTTGTTCTTCAAACCATTTCTTGATTTTATTCTTCTTCTTCTTCCTTAGAGTTCTAGAGAGATTATTTTGAGGGAAATTGGAATTTTATTTGGATCTTGATATTATTAGGGAGATGAATAGATTTAGGGACTTAAAACCTATTAATTGTATGATGTAATAAAAAATGATGTCACCTAATATTAACTTAAATAAGAAATAACGAAATTTCCCCTATGTGTAATCGCAGATTATATCTATGCCTCCACGGCCACGGTCCGCGGATGGACTCACGTGTAGTGCTATCCATATGTGGATCAATGTTTAGAGGCATGTTTTGCAGGATTTACCCATGACCCCTCAATGATGGACCATGGTTAGACCCACGACCCATGCTAGCGAAGCATGGTCTGGATTCAAAGGCCTAATTTTGAGGCCTTTTTCTATGACTCCCTACCCATGATGTGTGGTAGGACCTACGTGGTGTAGGTTGGATTTGTGGTCACTATATAGTTTCTTTCTTGTTTCATTCCTCGAGGACCCTTGGTTGATCCTTGGGGTTTCAACCTTAACGTTTAAACATTAAAAAATGTATTTCACTTATGGGGATGTAGATTTAAAGGATCTAAACCTAACATCAAGCTCTAATTTAGCCTGCAAATTTCCAATGTGTTATATCGAGAAAAGGGATTCACCACGGCAGTTGATGGCCCAACATATTACTGAGGAAGGGGAGAATACTGAATTTGTGCAAAATATGTAGTCGCTGATCAGAAAGGCGACTCTTAGTTTTGGGGCCAAATTTTTGTGGTCCATGATCTGTACTAACCATCCCACACACAGGCAGATAGTGTCATTACTTGGGATAGGGCAATGATTCTTGTTGCACTAGTTGTGGGGTTATAGTTCAATTTTTCTTGGATTATTCTTTCTGTAATTCATGAGAGGGCCTTTCTACAGACTACAATTTTACCCTTTAGATGCCTTATTTTCCACTTGTGTAGAGAGTCCATTGTGTCGATATAGCATATGGATAGATTGGTAGAGGTTACAATGAGTGAGAATGTTTCACTGATCCAAGACTATAGAAACCTCGATGGCCCGCATCGGAGTACATTAGCTGCAGGTTAATGTGACACAAACTTAGGACACTTCCATACCTTTTGCTACATTTGATGCGAAGGTTCGTAGTCCACCAAAATCATTGAGGTTGCGAGTTCATTCTGTGTCATCCCCCTTTGCGGATGAACTTTAGTACCTTTATCCCGAGTCCAAAAATCGGAGAATGAGATTGTCACCTTCTACTAATAATTGTGTTCCCGGTGTTGATGAGGGCGCTACTAGTGAAATTTTTATTTCTTATTCATTAGGTTTCATGTAACTAGACCCACCAACTTCTTGATGGGTCATGACGCGTATCTGCCGTAGGTTTTCCTTTTTTATATATTGAGGGCAATTGCACATCTTTTCATTGGGGTGGGGTAAATGGGTTTTGAGTGATAGGGTATAGTCTGAGTAACCAAATGGATAACTCTGCCTTGGGGTTTTCATTCCTATGTTCATTTTCTACAAAAAAACATTTTACTTGTTTTGTTGAACCGGCATGTGTAGGATTGTATATGTGGAAGTAGAGAGAAAAAATTAAAGCATGATGGCTAAAGTTCTTTAAGTTGATACTTGTATATAACATTTTAAATGTTCTAGATCTACAACGTTAATGAGTTAAATGGTTTTGATCTTCATGTGAAATGATAGCAATCATTATGATATCATGGATTAAGCAAAAACATTAAGTAGGTGCTTCTATAATTTGATATTGAACAATGTGGCAAGTGTGTGACAGAAAATTGTACGTTCATATTGTACGTGCCATTATAGAAATTGCTTTTTTTTTCATGTTAAAATAATGTAGGCTAGAAAATGGGAAATGATCATAGACCCTTGTTCAAATAACTCCACTTAAGCCTAAAAGAATCTAACAAAAAGAAATAAATGCTCTCATTAATACTAATGTTTGATCCTAATGAATACAACTTCATTCAAAACACCTAAATCACCTTCCCTTAAATATTGTTTTTGCCATGGTCAATCCTTGGACATGTGAACCTTAACATAGACCAAAATATTGAGTTGAGGGTTGCTACATCTGAAGCTACCTAATTTTTTGCCATAGTCCGACATCCAAAATTTTACACCTCCACTCATGCAAAACACATAAGTTAACGCTGGCTATGAAAAAGGAAACTAAAGGAAAACGGTATGAAAAGAGTTTGTTTATAGAAGAAGAAAAAGGATAGAAAAATATGTCACTAAATTAAAGAGAAACAAAAATAGTGATAATGATGCTGCAAACAAATAAATAAGAATTAAAAGAAAAAGAAAAAAAAGTGGAAAAAGATGAATGAAAAATTTAGGCCACATCTGTGCTGTAGAAAGTCAAGTAAAAGAGTAGAAAATAAAAATATGCTTGAATTGGTTGACAAAAGACGTAAATGGGCAATGTAATTTCTTGCAGGGAAGAAAAGTCACTAAAAGTACCAAAATGTATCCTATCTGGCTGTGAGCCTATGTTACAAGTTAATAAAGTCCAATGGTGATTTTAGGGACTAGTCTAGAGAATATATGCCGTGAAAATATTTGCAAGCCTATGCTACGGTAACTGTATTTGAATTCATTTATAAGAGTGAGTGTTTACTGAATCCTTAAGATTAAAAATAATATTTGTTTTGTGAAAAAACATTTCTTTAAATTGAGGTCACTAATTACATTCTTGGACTGTTGGTACCTTGGCAATATTAGAAGTGTTTGTGGGGAAATCTGTTTGTGTGACTATGCCATGTTTTGATCCACATGAGTTATCTTGTTGAGTCTAAATGGAAAAAAAATCAGTAATTGATGGAATTGATAGAGAAAGCCATGTAATTGCTAGATTTTTTTATGTTTACTTCTACATTTGTGTCGTTTAGAGTTTTAGCAATTCGCTTGAGTAGAAACTACATGTATAAGTTGAGGATTTTGATATACCATGATACTTTATGATATTTTTGATGCATTTACCTTAGAATTTGTGGGTGTTTTGTGCCTTATATTATTATATATAATGGTTTATGCAATATTAGCAGAAATTTGTTCAGAAGTGGTTGAGAGAGAAGAGAACTGATGTGGAAGCAGTAACAATCGACGAAGCCAAACCACAAACTTTTGGTCCCTCAAGTATCGTAGGTAATGAAATATTTTCTAAGTGCTGAAACACGATTTGAAGCTGATCCACGGTCTGTAGATCCTTTTGTCGATCAATACCTCGTCTGACCATGTTTTCCTTAGTATATTTTCTTACTTATTTTAGGATATGATTCTTATAAATACTAGTCTTTATATCCATTTTTGGGTGATAGACTCTACTGGATAACTTTGCTTTTGGCTTCGGGAATTATTTTGCAAACAATTTGTCGCTTTAATTCAAAAGCTAGTTTATGCAATTTGCACTTTGAATTTTTAATTAGACATTACATTGTTCATCTATTCTAATTGATTTTACATGATTTATTTTGAGTAACCCTAATATATAGTAATTGTGAATTCTCAAACATGATTACCTAATTCCACTACAAGGTTTGTGGGAATCATTAGAAAGTAATAATGTATGCATAATAATTAACTAATTCATGAAGCGTCTTTATGCATGTATGGTTAATTATTTTATTTGGAACTCTTTTTAACATAGGCAAACGTTAGAACTCACATCGTTCCTACTTACTTTACCAAGGGGGTAATGAAATAAAAATGGAGTAAACAACTAAAATTAAGTTAAGGATTTATTGTTATCTCATAGTTTGACTTTTATTCAGTTGATAAAAGGGTGAATACCTAATTTTATTGATGCAATGACAATATAGGGTAAAGGTAAGGGTTAGTAAAGCACAAAACAAAAGACTTAACAAGTTTCGAGGTGAAACTTCCTACATGGATTACTAATAAGTTAGGGCTACCTAACTTGTCAGTCTTGCATGTCATACACTAAAATAAAATATCTCTTATTATGAATATTGTGTTATGAGCTTGTGTGGAACACATATATCTTAGTTTTGGTATTATATTGATATCTCAATTGTGAATCATGTGTACTTGTTAGTTATTAATTTGAACTAACAATCTGTTTTTATATTTACAACCCCTCCTTTCGTTAGTTTCCCCAAAAATAGTTTAACTAAATGGACAAATTGTGAGTTATGTTCAAGTCTAAACCATATTCCTGGTGGGTTTGACCCTAACATGAATGTTAGGTTCTTTATTTGGCAACATCCACTTATAATTCTTTTGGGAGGTGTAATTTGGGTGTATTAGTAAACTATTAAATGAGGTAAAAAAGAAATTACTATTCAAAAGTGATACCCTAGTTCTATGGTTACCTACCTAAGGTCCATATGACTTCCTACGGTATGTAGGTTGGACCCATAAAAGAAATCTTAAATGTTTCTTGAATTTAATTTTCCCAATGAATTTCCACACTTCTTAGTGTTAGACAACAAAGATTTAATGTGATTTGCAGGAAGTCATTAAATGGAATTGCAAGAAAAAGGATATTGTAGAATTTGTGGCTAAATGTCTTAATTATATGAAAGAGAAGGTTGTGTATCTATACAGGGTGACTTTGCTCAAAATAAAACTTTTTTGTAATGACCCAAGAGCACCACCAAGTCGTTACCGGAATATTCGACCTGTTTGAAGTCTTATACAAGCCCTTAGACATCATTCATCACATATATATGAAAAGTAGTTCAAAATTAACACTTTTCACAACAACAGTCCAAATCATTATAGAATATAAGAAAGAACTAAGTCTAATCATAGCCATCTTAGACACATATATAATATCTTAGTTTCACAAACCTTTCATCAATTTAAAAGGAAACTATAGTCCATTAAAAAGTCTTTTAGAAAAGGAAACTAAAACATAAGTCATGTCCTAGAACATATGAGGACATACCAATCTTTAGAGAATGCTATTTTCAAAGCTTCAAATTCTAAAGGAATTCTCACTTGCCACCTACACTTGTAGAAATAGGAAAAATATGTAATTAGCACATTGAATGCACTAAGTATGGTGAATATGCAAGAAAAGCATGCTAAAATAGACATTTAATTTAAAACATACTTTTCATGGTCTTTGATTGGAACTTCATAAAACAAGTAGAAGAACAATTATCAAGTCAATATTCATATATAATACATATTAAAGTAATTCATAAGATAGAACCATAATCGTTTAGAATACATATAAGCATTTAAATCTCCTACCAAGGGTTATCATAAAACCCACTTAAGTAAGATATGAACAGATCGCCCATACAACCCTTTTACACACACCTACGTGTTTTTGATGACTTCCCAAAGTAATATTATTACCTGTTTATTAATCATACTCCCCACATAAAGTTACTTTTAGACTCACCTAAGTAAGACATGGACAGATCGCCCATACACCCTCTTTAAGCCTACTTAAGCAATACTTAAAGCCACCCTAGATAAGAACCGTTCTATTAAACATGAATTAACTAAGTCTAAAATATTCATTTATCAATTTAAGAGACAATTAACTAATTAGAGGACTTCACATAATGGTCTTGGAAGACATAGGGAACTCATCCTAGCCCCTTCATGGCGTACTCGTGCCATGTGTAGATAGCATCCTATTCGGCTACCTACATATTGTAGAACCTATCCAATACTAGAGTGTACATTCAATATGATGAGATTTGACAATAATCGACATAGACCATAATAGCTTGACATGGAATCCGGTGTCATAAGGACCCTACACCGTGGAAGGTGTTCTACATGCCAAAGGTAGAACTAAGAGTCACCCCATGTTAGCACATGGATAAGGGATATCAAGGGCTTCATTGTACTCTAGTCTCATTATAAGGTAGAGCTACTCCACAAGAATATTCTCTATGTTCCTTGCCTTTATTCTCATAGAGTAATTCATTCCCTAGGTGTATTAGAGAAGTTACCATTACTATGTTCTACCAACTCATAATACTCTTTTCATGGATATCTCATTATTAAACTTTTTTCATATTCAAGGTTCCATATATGTCTTTCATAGAAGGGCACCTCCTTTAGGTCCATCGTTTGTAGAATTCATTCTTTCATTCATTCAAACACATACATGAAAAGGGTGATTGAACTTTCCATGTCAAGAGATCACATATTCGCATAACATTAATGCATCAAATAGAGGAGCTTAATTCTACCAATAAAGACACAACATCATCATTCCATCATTTAGAGGGATCATCATCTCACCTCACACATGCACATATATAATATCATCCTTCACATTGTTAATCAAGACAAGCTGTAACATGATAATACCATAATTAACATAATAATGTTGATAAGGCCATGTTCATAATATATAAAACACATTAACACTGCCACCAAAAGTATTCCATACAAATCAATAACAATGAAATATAAATTCTATGCTAAACAAAAGAATTAGGTCAAATCACCACCTTCTCATAGCCATCATCATCATTCCATATTCTTTCCAATCAATTCACACATGAAGAGATTCATAGCAATGATAATGTACACAAGACTAAGCCAACAATACACTTATATCTAATATAAACATTATAAGGCAACATATAAAAATTAAAAGATGGATAAATACATAGTTCAATAGCCCAATACAATCTACACACGAATTCAATAAGATAAAGCCATTATCAATTCATCCACTTTAGAGCCGAAATTAGAAATTCAAGAAATTCATGGGTTCATTGATGTTTTGATCTTAATACCACCGATTCACATCAATTACTTCATAAAACATGGATTCAAACCTTTTCACGCAAGAACCTTGTAACAACCGGGGAGAACCTCCTGGATGATACCGGCGTATTCGACCTCAAAGAAGTCTCATACAAGCCTCTTAGCATAATCGTCATGGCCTAATGAAATTGAAATAATGTGGAAAATTTTAAAGTTTTACATAGTGAAGTATACTTAGACTTCTCACCTATCATATATGTATTTTACATAGACTCCTCGCTTATGAACATTACATAGACTTCATGATCAGCAATATAAGCGATTCATGATCATAGTCTAATATTGTCTCACAATACTATCTATTTATAAGAGTCAAACAAAGTCTACAAATAGGGTCGTTATCCCTTTAGACACAAAATTCTTCAGTAAAAACTTACATAACAGAAGATTACTAATGCTATACATCAATATGGAAAGCACAAAGTGTCAACTAGTGCATATGTCCTCAAATCTTTGAGGAACTACCACAACGTCTTGGATAATAGACTTCCAAGCTTTCTTCAAAATGGGAGGAGCAACCAACTAGCTGAATCTATACTCATAATATAAGAGGAGAAAATGGATTAGTACAATTAATGCACTAAGCATGGAGAAATGCATAAAAACCTTTAAAACATGAGAAAAGGACATTTGCATGTAATACATGCATTTATGAGGTTTTAAAAGTAAGTCAATACGTCAATAACATCTAAATCATAACACAACAACTTTAGCACTTCCTAAGGGTCCACTTGTGCAATTTAGAGTTAGCATCTGATACTACCAACCCTACCAAGCATTCCCATAGATACCACCTTGGCCACACATGTTACCTTTTACCTTCATTTTATAATACATGTTATCATAACCATTACATAACTATAAGGAACCACCTACAACAATCTTCCAAGCATACTAGTGCAATGTACAAGTGAAGTCTCATACACTCACTTTTACTAAGTAAACTCATTAGGAAGTTATAGACTAGTTCATACTTCTTCTTTGATTCATTACTTCATTACTTAAGGGAATATCAACCATAGCCGACATAGACCATAAGAGCTTTTATGGAATTTGGTGTCATAAATCCCTACACCAAAAAAGGGTGTTGCACTTGCAAAGGTAGAACCTAGAAACTAGCTATTATTTGGATCCACTAGATATATCCTACGGGGAACGTCGTTATGGGATAGTGGGATTTCTTCTAGATACCCGGATTATTACATTAGTGGAAGGCTTCCATCTCATGAGTAATCACTTGGATGACCCGACCTTTTACATTGACGGGAGGGTCTTTTCCTCATTGAACATATCCACATGGTGCTTAGTATACTTCCCAACATACTACCATTGTTCTGCTAATTGTATCTACATCTGTGAAAAGTAATTCATCTTCATTCAATACTATTCAACATAAAACTCTTATAATCATTAAGTAAGAATTCACTTTCACCATAGAATAATCATACATATCTGATTACTGCCTACAAAATCTTGATTATAGTGTTTTCATGAAAACTATACTTTAAATCAACATGTAAGACCAATATCATTATACAAGGTTTATACTACACAATAGACAAGGTTCAAGAGAATGCAAAACCTTCGTAATTACCTTTTTTACCTCTTTCCATAAGCCATAAACCTTGCAAGAAAATTCAAAGTCTATGTACACTATACTTCATCATATATACAACCCTGGAATTTACCCTCTTTTCAAGGGTAAGAATCAAGTATTATATAATCCCCACATAAAACACAATAGATAAGAAAACAAGATTCCATGACTACAGAATCATTAATTACAATAAATCATATTCATCTCTACCCAACTCATCCAATAACATTCATGAAATTAGTTTGTAGGGTGAACATGGGTTCTTGAGAGGTTTTTACAATAGAAATATTCAATTAATCCAAATATATTCATAATACAATGCACATAACATAAAGAAAACTATTTTGGATTGAACCCATAGCCAAATAACTAGCCCATGTTTTTTGTCTCAAAATATAATTCATTAGTTGAAGTTTTGAAGGGATTCATGGAGAAACTAATACATGAATAAATATCCCCTTATATTATTTGATGATTTCCCACTAATTTGGAGTGAAAACTTAAGAACTTAGCCTTCTTCTTCAAGCTTCCAATGCTCTTCAATTGTTGTTTAGTAGAGAGAGAACTTATAGAGAAGTGAGGGAATTTGGGGAATTGATTGGGTGGTTAATAATGACTTAAAATTGAACCTAAATCAATATATAGTGCCCACATAAATTACCAAAAATATACCTCACTTAATTGGGTCTTTTTGTGAAGTCAAATTAACTTTAAAACGATGTGAACGAATCAGGGAAGTGGTTACGCGTCATGGGAGCAATTATAAATCTTCTTTCTTAATTCCGGGTAGAGGATGTGATCCTCGTGAAGGACCCACATCTTGAGGAAAAATTTTCCCACCAAGTGATGGATGCGCGAATCATAAGGACCTTTATATCTTGGCTGTTCGCTGCTGCTTTGGCAGCCTCCTTGCCAATGTTTTGTCCTTCTCAAGGACCCTTTGGGTGGTCCTTAGGGAGTCATTACTTTATGTTTGGACCTTTAAACATAAAATTGCCTATTTAATGTGTTTTTATAAGTTTTAGACTTCATATGACACTCTTAAACCTTCACGAAACTTAGGGACATCTACTAGTTCAATTTCACTAGTTTTCGGACGGCAAGGTCTTTTGTTTGACGTTCTAGCTCTAATACTTCCTACTTAGTTCCAATACATTAATTAATGCTTCGAAATATTGTTTTAAGGTTTTGTTCATGATGTCAGGATCAACACTAGGTCATGAACTTCCAGAGTGTGACATTATCCCCCCTTAGGAATATTTATCCCCGTATGACGCCTTAATATTTTAAAATGGAGACACAGACTCAATACTACAAGCTCAACAAAAAAACAAAAGCATGCATATATTGATGAATCACATATCATAGGAGTACTTTAGAAATTCATTCAACACATAAACATGACATTGCACATAGGTACTCAAATCACAATTAATAACACATAAGAACTCAACATTTTAAAACATACAATGATGACCGACCTTCAACACATCAACATGAGGTCAACATGAATGTCAAAGAGTTACCATGCTATTTTTCTTCTCAAGACAATAACAATCACTAAAATATCAAGAAGGAAAAAATATATATTTAATATTAGTGCATGTTAACACAAAAAGCCTCTTTCATTAAAAAAATCATTTGGCACAAACCTTTACCAAAATATGCACATGCTTAGAAAATAAGCCAAATTTACATTATTCATTATATTAATTTTTAAGAGGAACTACTAACCTCAATTAGGAAAATGATGAGGATAGCGGGACTTCATGTCTGCCTCGGCCTCCCATGTTGCTCCCTTAACTAGGTGGTCTATCCATAGAACTTTTACGGAGGCCACCTCTTTTATCCTTAACTTTTGAACTTGAATATCTAGCATTTGCACCAGAACCTCTTCATAGGGAAGGTCCTCATTCACCCCTAACCCTTCAATACGGAGAATGGACACCAGATCACCCAAACAGTTCTTATGCATAGAAACATGAAACACTAGATTAACCTAAGCTAGTTCACTTGGTAATTTAAAATCTAATGCAACATTTCCAAACCGTTACCATATATAATATGTACTTACATACCGGGGACCTATTTTCCCCTTTTTACGAAATCTCATTACCCCTTTCATAGGTGAAATTTTCAAGTACACCTTATCACCTACTTCAAATTCAAGGTCTCTTCTCCTATTGTAAGTATAAGACTTTTGCCGACTATAGGCTTTTTTCAATCTATCCCTTATCACATGAACTTTATCCAAAGCTTCATAGATTTTTCGGGACCAAGAAGTGAAGATTGACAAACCTTAAATCACCCAACAGGAGACCTACATCTCCTATCATAATGATCTTCAAATAGAGCCATGGAAATAATCGAACGGTAGCTATTATTATAAGAGATCTTAATCAACGGTAGGTGATCATCCCAATTTCCTTTGAAATCTATGACAAAGGCTCTTAAAATATTTTCTAGGGTTGGAATGGTACGCTCTGCTAAACCATCCATTTGAAGATGAAAAGCAGTGCTAAGCTTCACTTGTGTACCCAACCCCTTTTGAAAAGACCTCTAAAAATGAGAAGTGAATTGTGAACTTTTATTCGATATGATGGATAGAGGGAATCCATGAAGACTCACAATCTCAGTAATGAAGATTCTTTTATAATCCTCCGCCATATAAGTAGAATTGACAGGGACAATGTGAGAAGATTTAATTAACTTATCCACAATCACCCATATTGAGTCATTTTGCCATGCATTCGAGGCAGACCCACTACGAAGTCCATGTTAATGTCTTCCCACTTCTGATAAAGAACATTCGATATATGAGTCAAACCACCCGACATTCGATGTTTTGCCTTAAGTTCTTGACAATTTGGACACCTAGCCACAAACTCCGCTATATCCCTTTTTTAAGTCATCCCACCAATAGACCTCTTATACATCTATGTGGCACCCGGATGAATGAAATATTGGGAACTGCAAACTACTTCCAAAATTTGGCTCTTAAGTTATCAACAGTCGGTACCCCATCTCCCCAAGATTGTACGTAGGGGTGATGGGGTATTTAGGTACCAACGTAGATTGTGTATACTGGATGTTGATAACTTGAGAAACAAATTTTTAAAGAAGCTCACGATTCCCGATATTCTATACATATGGGTGCAACAAAAATGTACTGTGATCTCAAGAGGTCTATTGTTAGGGCAATTTGAAAAGGGACATAGAGGAATTTGTGGCCAAGTGTCTAAAATAACAAGTAAAGGACGAGCACAAAAAGTCGGGTGGTTTGACTCAAGTAATGAACGTTCCTACTTTGAAATGGGAAGAAATTAATATGGATTTTCTTGTTGGGTTTCCTCGAACACGGAGGCAAAATGACTCAATTTTTTTTAATATAGATAGATTGACAAAATCCGCTCACTTTATCCCCATCAAGTCTAATTATTCGATGGAGGATTATGCAAGAATGTATATTAATAAGATGGTGAGCTTACATGGGATCCCTTTGTTCATCATTTCAGATAGACTTGCTGAATTCACATCTCAATTTTGGAGATCTTTCAAAAAAGGGTTTGGTACACAATTAAAGTTAAGTACCGTTATTCATCCCCAAAAGGATGGTCAAGCGGAGAGTACTATTCAAACCCTAGAAGACATTCTAAAAGGTGTGATAGATTTTAAGGATAATTGGGATGTTCACCTATCGTTGATTGAGCTCTCCTATAATAATAACTACCATTCGAGTATTTCAATGACACCTTTTGAAGCAATCTATGGTAGGCAATGTAGGTCTGTATTTGGGTGGTTTGAGGTTGGTGAGTCTCCACTACTTGGTCCCAAAATAATCTATGAAGCCTTAGAGAACGTACGTACGATAAGGGATTGGTTGAAAACAACCTATAGTCGACAAAAGTCCTATGCCGACAATAGAAGAAGAGGTGTTTAATTCAAAGAACGGGATAATGTGTACTTGTAAATTTCACCTATGAAAAGGGTGATGAGATTGGCAAGAAAGGGAAATTAAGTCCCCGGTATGTTGGTCCCTACGAAATATTGCAATGGGTAAGACAAGTTTCATATGAGTTAAAACTACCTAGTAAACTAGATTTGGTTCATCCCGTATTTCATGTCTCCATGTTAAAGAAATGTCTTAGTTATCCCGTATACATCCTCTCTATTGAAGGGTTAGGTGTGGATGAGAGTCTTCCCTATGAACAGGTTCCAATGAAAATTACAGATGGCAAAGTCAAGAAATTGAAGGACAAGGAGGTGGTCTCTGTAAAGTCCTATGGAGAAATCACCTTGTTGAGGGACAACATGGAGGTCGTGGCCGACATGCAGTCTTGTTATCCTCACCTATTTCCTTAAAATTCTAGCCAAAAGTGGTTTGTAATGCTCCTAAAAATGAAATAATGAATAATGTTTAAATTTTGGCTTGCTTTGTTAATATATGTGCATAATTATGGTAAGTTCGTGCTAAAATATGTTTCATGCAAATATGCTCTTTTGCTTAACTTGCACTTATTTGTGATCTTGTGTATTTTTTCTTATATGAAATTATATTGAGCATTTTAGTTAGCCTTGAAAAGAAGTGTGCATACGTGACTCTTGATGTTATGTTGAGCTCATGTTGATCTTGAGAAGGTATTTCCTCATGCTATGAATTTGAGCTCTTGTGTGAAGGAATTGTGATTACAGTTGCTATGTGTAAATGCCATGTCAATATGTTGAATGGATTTTAGAATTACTCCTATGATATGTAAAATTATTATGATTGTTGTGTTTTTGGTTGGATTGCTAGTATTGAGTCTATCCTATCCCTACAAAAAGATATAAGTGTCATTCAGGGACGAATGTTCTTAAGGGGGAGGGGATAATGTAACAATCTAAAAGTTCATGACTTAGTCTAGAGCGTCAAATGATGGACCAAGACATAAACCAATATTTCAAAGCCTAAAATAATATATTAAAACTACTTAAGAAGTGGTAGAGTCAAAACGTTAAGAAATGTCAAAGATGTCCGGGAACTAGTGCGATTGAACTAGTAAAATTTCCTTAGGTTTACTGAAGGTTTTGATGTGTAATTTGAAGTCTAAAACTTGTAAAATTAATTTAAATAGGTAAAATCATGTATATAAGATGAAAACGTCTAGGTTTGACCCCTCAAGGATCGCCCTAGGGGTCCACGAAGGGACCCCATCCTTGGCCAAGCAAGCTGCCAAAGGCAGTAGTATGTTGCACCTAAAAAAAGTAGGTCCGCATCGCGGACATGGTCCCACAAAGACCAGAGGTCTTGGTCTGATTCGAAGACACTTTTGTTTCAAAAATTAAATTAGGAAATCATGCGGGAACTGATCTGCGATGCGAACTTATTTTCCCACAAAAATATGAAATTTAGAATCCAAGTTTGACTTCATTAAAAGGTCAGCTTAAGTGAGAGGTCTTTTGGGTATTTAGGTGAGTGGTATTTATTGGTTTTTAATCAAATTTCACCACAATTTCCCACTCAAAAAAAAAACCCCAAAAGTTTTCACCTCTCTGTACTTTCTCTCTCTATTTGACCTCAGTGGAAGAAGCTTTGAAGCCTGAAGAAGAAGACAAAATTCCCAAGTTTTTCTACTCAAATTTGAGGCTAAAGTCTTGATTAAGGTATGTTTTCTTTCACTCTTGGGATTCCTCTCCCAAAGAGGTTCTTTCAAAGAGATTTTCAAACTTCCCTAAACTAGTGTTTTTCTCTATACATGGGTCTTCCTTGAAAAACCAAATTAGGAATCAATTGTGATGAATTGTGGTCAATTAATGTTGTATAAGTATATATTCATTGTTAATTCTTGTTATTCACTCAAGATTCCCATGGACGATGTCTTTCCCCAATTTCATGATTACCTTGAATTGATATGGTCAATTGTGAAGAGGATGAATATGTTGATGGTTTAATTGATGTTTATTATGTAATTAATTCTTTTATTTACCACTAATTATGCATTGGCTATGTATTCTTTTGTAATTGATCTATGGAGGCAATGAAAGGGCAAGAAGGTATTAAGGTTGATTCTTCTTTAATTAAATTATGAAGTATGAGTTACATAGATTGTAATTCATATATGTCTAATGTGTAGTTGTGATATTGATAGAAAGTATTCCTCATCCATAACCCTAGACTATTTAATTTGTTATGAAGTACGCAAGTATGTTGTGGTATGATAATTATATGAATCAAAGTAGTTTCTCATTTTTATAATAAAGTGTTAAGTAAAAGGTTTGCTCACTTATATGTTGTTTCTAAAGTGAAAGGATAGTTCTCACATATGAATACCTATGAGCTACTATGATGAGATGTTCACATAGGGGTCTAGAAGACAATAATGGGATCTTGTATGATGATTACTAAAGGAAATAAATTCTTAGCACCGAAAGGCATGAAAATGGATGAAGGTCTAATGTTTAGCAAGTATGGCCTCCCACATGGGTTTCTTCACGTTTAGCATGTCTGGATTACCACGATATATGCTATCTCATGTGATGGAAACCTCCAAGTTAGTAAGTAAAGGTTTGTGGTAACAATCTCCTTGAACCTTAACTATGTGCCAAGATAGGACTAAATCTTAGTGGACCCACCTAGATAGATATGTAAGATTGGTTACACCTTAGGCAAGTGTTAACCCTCTCTTTTTTGTGTGGAGCAGCACAACGAATTCCATGTAGCTCACATGGTCTCATGTCAGTTATTGCACCATCTTCCATAATGTAATATGGTAAATGAATGTGTCAAGTATGTGAACTATTATAGGGCCTATCTTTAGAGTTACTACATAGGGTGATAGAGTGTATGTGACTTCTCTTACTCATTGAACATGTGGGATCGTAAGGGATGGTCTTAGTAGTGTTCTTGTATGAGTAAGTTGATTCAATATTATGTAAACCAAGTTATGTATGAACTCATGAATCAAGAATGTTATGATAAAGTGTGAGATTATGTTATATGCATGTTGTAAGTGACTAAATGTGATGCTTCACTTTGGATAGGGTTATGGGGTTCTATTCTTGACATTGCACAGGTATTGCTCTAGGTTGCTTATATGTTGGTTTAATATCATGTTGGGTTGACTTATAATGTTCCATATATGTGTATGTTGAGTTATTGAACATAAAGCATGGCTTTGACTAAATTGTTCCTTTTCTCATTCATTAATTATTTTATGCATAGGAACCATACTTAGTACATCTATTTTGTACTAACCGATATTTCTTCCCTTTTTCCCCTACATTGAAGAGCTTCTATGCCACTTTGTGAATATACTTGGACTTCTTTACTCTTAAAGACATTTGTTGTAAACCCTAAGTGGAAATATGTACTTGTCTAAGGGATATGCAAAAATATTGTAGTTCTTTTAGATGGTTTAAATGTGAGACAAAAGATTAGACTAATTCATATGTATTGATTATATTAACCAAACGAGAAACCCATGTAAGCTTCATATTCGAGAAGGCTAAGTAAATTCCATTTGTATATATATGATTAGCATGCGACAAGTCTATATATACCTCAATATATATATAAAGTTTCAAATGATTCCGCATTTTGGGCCTATTATATGTAATGATGAATGTTAAGAGGCTAGTGTTAGTCCTCTTCCAGGACGACGATGCCGGTTACTTGTAGGGAGTGCTCCCAGGTCATGACAGTGCATAACATTCTGTTTATGAAAAACACGGACCTAGTCCACATCATGGTTGATAATTTTCACATTTTTTCTGGTCATTGATTTACCGACCACGGCCTATGGTCCATAGGTTGACCTATGGTTCGTGAGCTAAGGTCGTCATTCGGAGATGTGCAAACTTGTGATACTATTTTTCACACGACACATTCAAAGAATAAAAATGTATTTTGAGTCTAAACATGTACTTCTACATATTATGTGGTAGTTTGTCATTCCCTGGGATTCAATTATTCAAATTCGATATCGAATCAAGTATGCTTTGAAAACCCTAAGTCAAGAAAGGCACGTAGACATTGAATCAACTTTTATTAGTTAAAATTAGAAATATACTCAAAATACCAATGTTCCAAGGGTAGTTTTAGGACTACTCTAATCCAAGTTTTAAAGCATATACCTACCCAATGACAAGTACAACTACCTTTATTATAATTTAAACAATTAAAACAAATCAATGTCTTGGGACATCGATTACCTTACAATAAAAGTAAAATTGACGAGTGTGTTGGTTTCAATTTCTTCTTAAGAACCTTGCAAACTTGATGCTAGACCCAAAGTAGAAAGATTTTGTGGATGGAAAAAAGAATAGAAGCCAAAGAAATATGGAATTAACTTGGGGCATATATGGGGGAATGGCCTTAATTGGAATAAGCGGATTGAATATTTGTAATGAAGGGATTTAATAGGATATTTTTTACCAATTGGATGGTTTTAAATGGTTAGTGAAATAAGGTAAATGGGGAATTTGAGAAAATAAAAGGGGTTTTACTCAATGATGTCTAGGTGTCATGTATATAAACCCTAAATTGGCCCCTCGAAACCCCATTGACAGTTGGTGAGTGAATCTACAGTCTATTCATTGGTGCTTGCTACACTCTTACACTTAATGATATTTAGTTTTGAGTTACTTTTGAAGTTTCTATTGTTTTCACGAGCTTTGGTTGAGGAGTTTAAGGTTTAGACATAAAGGTATGACCCCCAAATGACCACCCTATGCGTCATTTAGGGGGATGGTAAACATTAACCATCAAGACCTCATAGAAAACTTTAAGTTGCCAAAAGATGGTGATCACCTACGGAAGGGGAGCACGCCCCGTAGGTCCTTCCACACCCCATAGATTCCATCCGTCGGTTAATTCCCTTTATAATCACTCTTTGAACCCAACCACAGAGGGATAGGATTTTTCGTGGTCCCATCCGCAGTGCACGGATGAGAACCGTGGTCCAACACTTGTTTCCTGGTTTCTTTCGGCTAAGGGGAGGTGGTTTGGTAAATTGAATTTATTATTTATTAAGTTTAGGGATGTTTACTCCGGGTTAATTAATGTACTTTGAGAGTTTTTTAAGTATTAAAACATTTATTCAAATTAGTTCGTCATAATCACAAATGTATTGCACCACACTCCTTCAATAGTTCTCTATTGAAAGTTCCATTGGAGGTGAAGGATTCAAGATCTCAAGGTCAGCTTCATATTTTTCAAGGGATATTTGTGGATTTATTATTTAAAAGTTATATTAGTCTACATCTTTGACATAGTTTCATTCAAGGATCCAACTTAAAAGATGATTCAAAATATTCAAAGTTTCGTATGAACCTGTAGTTTTCACTCTATGTGTAACACCTCGAAAATGACTTAGGAGAAGCTAGATCATAACACGGTTGTAATGAGGTTCTAAGGTCCTAAAAATTGTTTATAATGTCATTTTGAAGCAGTGCCTATAGTTTTAGGTAATTTGGAAGTGAAATGTCAAGGGATGACAAAGACGATCGACGACTAAGTCACCTATGTTCCTCATGTGTGGTTATATAACTAAATGTGTGTTTATTTAGTAACTAATGTCATTATATAATTTATTGTAGTGTTTATAGGCAGTGTGTCAAGTTTCATGAAGTTTGGAGGTCAAACATCCAAGAACGTCCATAACGTTCTAAAGGTTCGCGTTGGAACGACCTTGTGTAAGGCATGTTTCATCAAGTTTTTCGTGTTTGTTTTGGATTAAATTGATATGAGAGGTTCAAAACTCATATACGAACATATTCAGATTCGAAACGTCCGGGTGAAAGTCCCCAAGGACCAACCGAGGGTTCTTGAGGAAGGACCCTTCTCAAGAGCGCATGCTGTCTAGACCAAGCCCCATATGACTGAGGCAAATGATGGCTCGTGGTACAGTCGATGCGTCGTGGGTCAAGACTTATACTAGGGAGCTCAACATCCTAAATTCAAGCGTCTTAACCAAACTACGAGAGGACAGGACGGTCCGTTTGTGGACAAACTCTGTTTGTGGACAAACGGTCCATCGACTGCCCAATTGTCGATGGTGCTGTCAATTTTGCAGTTCACCATAATATTAGGGGTGAAGTTATAAATTCAGCCCACGTCCAAATAAGAGAAAGGGAGGTTAAATAGGGGTAATTTAGGTATGTTAAACATGTTTATAAGCCTTTAACACTTAGGAGAATTTATTCTTCAAAATCAAAAACCCAAAATCCCTAAGAAAATCTCTAGAACTCCATTGAAGTCAAAACTTAAGGAAAAGCATGGATTGGAGATTTGAGTTGTTATACTGCATCAAATTGGTGGATTAGAATCAATTAGGTATGGTTTTTGATCCTTGAAACTCTATTCATCAAGGAGCTAATCTTCAAAGTGATTTTCAAAGAGTTCTTAAAAAATGAGTTTTTTAAATCAAAATCTATCCATGGGTTCTTACATTAAACGTTATAAAGCATTGATTAATTACTGAATTGTTGTTAATTAGATTATTTTAAATCAATTAAATTATGAACCCATTTAATTTATGAACCCTAGTTTTTGACTAATTTATGGTTTAAGTGATACTGTTTTAATACTTGTGAATTCTAGTGTAGTTTTCATGTGCTGTTAAATGATGTAAGAATTGTATTCAATTGATGTCTAATTGGTCTTAGATTGATAAATATGTATTGAATTGACTTATATTCATTGAGTATTGTAATAATTGTATAGAATTGATTATTATGGCCATGACTAAGGTCCTTATGGTATTGAATTACCCCTTATGGTATTTAATTTGATGATTTAGACATGGATTTAAGTGGAGAGAATTTTGTTGGTGGTACACTGCCCTAATTCTCTTTATTTTATGTTAATTGGACTTGATTTACATTGTGATTGGTATGGTCCACTTATAGTGGCGGTGCTATGTGCTTTACTTTCAATTAATTGCCTTGTCGGCGTTACTTTATATATTATGATGATCATGGCCTTGTCGGCACTACTTGAAGTATTATGATTGTCACGACCCAAAACCGAGCCGCGACTGGCACCCACACTTACCCTCCTATGTGAGCGAACCAACCAATCTAAACCCTAACATTTCAATATAATATCAACAGAAAGTAATGCGGAAGACTTAAACTCATTAATTAAAACCCAATTTAATAACTTCTAAAATTCAACATCTATTATTCCCCAAAATCTGGAAGTCATCACCACAAGAACATCTATGATCAAATTACTAAACTAAGAGTATTCTAAGAAGCTAAAATAAACAAAAGCTAGTCCATGCCGGAACTTCAAGGCATCAAGACATGAGGAAGAAGATCCAGTCCAAGCTAGAAGCATTAGCTCACCCTGAAATCCGGTGTAATGAAGACTGGCTAGAGTTGCGGTTGAGTTGAAGACGACGGTACGTTTGCTGCACTCCACAAATAACAAAGAAAACAAATACAAGTAGGGGTCAGTACAAAACACGGGTACTGAGTAGATATCATCGGCCAACTCAAAATAGAAAACAATATATATCAGATAACATCATAAAATCAACTAATATTCTTAACAGGTGATAGCAACAAGTATAAAAATCATTTATAACATCACCGAACATATCTATGAGGACTCAAGCCTCCACACCATACTCTTTTGGGAAACATGTTCTTTAGATTGAGTATATTAGCATATTTCAAGATTCATTATCTTTATTCCTCTTGTGTCGGTACGTGACACTCCGCTCCACTACTACTATCCTGGTGTCGGAACGTGACACTCCGATCCATATACATTCTATCCTGGTGCCGGAACGTGACACCCGATCCATATACTATCCTGGTGTCGGAACGTGACACTCCGATCCATATATGTATTCTATCCTGGTGCCGGAATGTGACACCCGATCCATATTCTATCCTGGTGTCGGAACGTGACACTTCGATCCATATATATATTCTATCCTGGTACCGGAACGTGACACCCGATCCAT